>NC_068992.1:29735000-29750537 GCF_001194135.2 Octopus bimaculoides | reverse complement strand
TATATATATATGTTAGTATGTATGTATATATGCATGTATATTGTAGTTGTCTACTCCTTATGCAGCGCCTGACCACCTCTTGTACCTACACCTTAGATCTATCATGGCGTCTGATGTGTTTTTTTAAAACCAGACAGAGTATTGAAAAGACATCGACATAGATTGCATATCCGATTTAGACACCGAAGAGCTGCTGTTAAGTTCTCATCTTTCTGTATCATAAAATGTATTTTGAAGCCACCGTTAGATTTGAGGACCTTATCACAAATATGGCATTGAATATATAGTACAGATATATAGTCAGAATTGTGGTGGACGTTCGTTTTTGTCGGTCCGCAAACGAGATTTGAGCCCAGCAAAAGAAAGGCATGGTCTGTGCACAAAAAAATGGTCATTGTGATTCACCTTCTCAATCGAAACATTCTTTGTTAAATCTTTATTGAATCTTCAAACGCTTTCACTCAACTCCACACTTTTGCTCGCCATGCAGTTCGATCCGAAGCTCTGGATCCATTCCAAGTGACTTCATTGTAGTCCTTATGCCGTCTTTAAGCCTCTTTTAGGCTTACACCGATAGCGTTTCCCCTCTGCAAGCTCACCATAAAACAGCTTTTTGGGTGTGCGTTCATTCGCCATTTGAACAATATAGCCAGATCATCTCATTTGGGTTTCAGAATAATTGCTTTGAAGTTATGCCTGCAGACACAAGGACAACAAATTGAAATGTATTTCTTAACATATCCATGTTTCATAAGAATACAAGAGGGATACAACAGACTAATTTGTACAGAGCCAATTTTTTATTGTCATCTATATGTCGTTGATGCCAAACGCATGACTCCACACTACCAAATGCTTGTACTTCCCTTTGAATTCGCAGATGTATTTCAGTGTCCAGATTTACATCATTTTGTACAGAGCTACCAAGGTAGATGAAAGAATCAACAACCACAAGTAATTTACCCTTAAAATTTTAGTGGAGTTGCAAAGAGCACCACATGCTGGTTGAAACATTACTACTGCTTTTTCAAGTTGATGGTAAAGCCAAAATCATCGCAAGTTGAGTCAAACGCAGATACAAGAGATTGCAGGCCTCTTTTAGAATGACTCACTAGATTGAGATCGTCGGCGTATAAGAGTTCCCGCATGAATGAAGTAAAAACCTTCGTTTTGAATTTCAGTCTGGTCAGATTAAAACCATTCCTAGTTGTTCGATATTTTATGTAAATACCCACCTCGGAGTTTTGAAAAGCGTGTAACAGCACAACAGCAAAGCATATTGCAAAGAGGGTGGGTGCATCAAGGTCCCCTTGCTTTACTCCATTTTCCAGGAAAAAAAGATTCAGATAACCTACCACCAGAATTTACTCTAGCTTTCATATGTAGATGCAAAGCCCTGATTATGTTTACAATTTTTTCTGGGCAACCTATTTTCCTTAGAATTAGCCACGGAGCATTTCGATTAACAGTATCGGATGCTTTTCTCAAATCAACAAAGCAATAGTATAGGGCAAGATCTTGTTCAGTGCACTTTTCATGAAATTGTCTGATAGTAAAGATACAATCAACTGTCCACTGCAGGGACGAAAATCCCATTGAGACTAAGACACCATATTCAGAACTGTGAAGGTATTTAAACGTTCCACAAGAATGCGGGCAACTACCTTTCCAACTACAGAGAAAAGCGAAATTCCACGAAAATTACCACACAGATCATTTTTCCCCGATTTATACAGGAGTCTAAAATGGCATCAGTCCAGTCTTGAACTGCTTTGCTCAGTTCTCCAAAAGTGACACTTAATATACTTAGGAGTTCAAATATTTTGTCACCCCCATATTTCAAGACCCCTGCACAGATTCCATCAAACCCTGGAGAGGTATTGCTATTCAGCTTAGTCACACTAAATAGAGTTGGTTTGAATACCATCTCTTCTATAACTTGAAGGTGTTCAATTTTTTTTTCTATCATCCTCATGTCAGCGGATGATGGTGTATTCAAAATTGCAGAAACACGGTTTACCCATCGTTTATGAATAGAAGTAGTGTCAGGTCAGAGGCGAATGTCCATTTGCTCTTCTCACTAGAGCTACTGAAGATTTTGGGCCATATACCCCCTCAACATACCTCTTTGGTGTCATTTCTATCAGCTACTTCTTACGCCCATTTTGTTCTATTATTCCACCATTCCTATTTAATTTTCCTTACAGTAGTGTGCATTTTCCCTTTCATCTTTCTGTAAGCTGTGTTTGGGCTGGGGTTCAAATACAGAAAAAGAAGTGTATTGCCTATATTTTGTATTTCTAAAAGTAGATCATGAATTTCAGCTGATTTGTCTGAAAACCAGTCACTGGATTTACGCGATTGAAATCCCACTATCATTAAAAATATACTACATTGCCAAATATGGGCATAAGGATATATCTGAAAAAGATCAAGATGATCTTTTGAATACAGGCCTACTAAAGTTAAGGGACTGTAGGTAGTAAAATATGCTTACAAGATAAGTTTCTTAATCGAATCCCACTGACGAACTTGCAGTCTGAAATACTTTTGTTTTGAAATCTTCCCATAGAGTGTTTGGGTCAAGATTGATAATTTCTATAGCATCGTGGAATCTTTGCAAGTTCCTTGGTAATTTTAAGTTTGCAATATTTAACCTTCTGGGGATCTTAGGACGAGATTGTCGACTTTTAGGCATTATCGAAAAAATTACTTTCTCACGCACTAGGCGATAGTCAGTCCAGCTCTCTGTTCTTCTCATAGCCCGAACACTAGAAACACCTTTCATATCACGCTTTCTGATCAAAATATAATCTATGAGATGCCATTCCTTAGATCTTGGGTGCAAGTAGTTGGATTTGTATTTATTTTCTCCTTAAACAGAGTGTTGATGAGAGCCATATTATTTTCAGTACAAGACGTCAAAATAGCTACTCCATTTTTATTACATTTTCCAATACCATGTCGGCATAAACAAGGTGATGAAACATAGTCATTTCCAACTCTAGCATTGAAATCTCCCAATATAACCAACTTGTGAGAATTGGTAGTTTCCTCAATAATTGTGCTAGATCATCATAAAACTGTCCTACCGTTTCATCAGAATGAGACACTGTTGGTGCATAGATATTGTCAACGGTAAGAAACCTACCTTGTGTCACTTTTATACAGCATGACATGGTTCGTTGGAAATACTGTGATGGAGGATACTAATGAATTATTGAAAGCAAACCCAACACCAGATTCTCTACGCTAACCCTCAGGTATGCCTCTCCAGAGGGTAGTATATCCGTAAGTAGGTTCACTTATTTGACCCTCACCAGAGAATCGAGTTTCTGAGAGCGCAACTATATAAAGGGAATATTTTTTAATCTCATTCAATAAGAGCAATGCGTCAAAAAGGCCTCTTTCTGGTCTCTTGTTGAAATTACCATCAAGAAATGTGCGTACATTCCAACAGCCAAAATTCAGAGGATGCTTAATTTTACTTTTTCTTGAAGATTGTTTGACCACAGAAGCAGGATTACGACTGGACCCAGCCTGTGGCACACTGGGACACCTGCCGGCCAGACCTGTTCCTCTTAGGTTCTGAAGCCTTTTTTTGCCATTTAATGAATCTATTTGCCATTCAATTCAATGAATTTACTAAGATTTGTTTTACAAGATGCAGCTGAGCAGATGAATGATTTTCAGTCGGTGTCGCTTGCACTGCATTACTGCCACCTGTTGGTCCAAGAAGACGTTCGCCGCTGTGACATTAAAATTGACAAAACCGGGAACTTCCAAGGTTTCGGGTTTTATTTTAGAGATTCCTTTCTCCTAAGTAGATAACCAACCTAGGTTATAGAGATTCTACCTGTCCATGAGGTAAGCTATGTCATGCGAGACACCAAACCGACACCCAAACGCTCTATAAAGTGATCAAATATCATTACGGTGTCCGACACAGAGTAGCTAATTCATGCATTAAAAAAATATAAGAGACGTGATTTAAAAATATAAATAGGATTTAAATATAGATTATATATATATATATATATATATATATATATATATATATGGAGAGAGAGAGATAGAGAGAGAGACAGACAGACATACAGACAGACAGACAGACAGACAGACAGACAAACGGACAGACAGACAGACAGACAGACAAACAGACAGACAGACAGACAGATACAGACAGACAGAGACAGACAGACAGACAGACAGAGACAGACAGACAGACAGAGACAGACAGACAGAGACCGACAGACAGAGACAGACAGAGAAAGGGAGAGAGAAATGCGACAAGTGAGAAAGAAATAACTATACCTTGGCTGTCCTGCAAAATACTTTCAAATGTTGTAACAAATCTGTTACCAGGTGAGTTTGTGTGTTGATATAAGACTCTATACTCTGAGAAAAACTTATTATATTGTGGAATTCTTTGTATATGGGAATGAGAATACTAAACTCTGATATAGCAATCCCTCAAATGACTGTATAGCGTTGACGCTAAGGCCTTATTCAGAATTACTCAGTTCTTTCTGTACTTTGTGACGAGGGACCGCACAACTGGGGCTTATATTTCTTGACTGAAAGATCGAGTCATATGTGTCATATGTGTCAATATATCGGTAAATGCATCAGACATGTTTGCATTGAACATTGTTGTCATTTGAAATTATACAATTTGTAAGCCATCCCTCGGCGATTGAAGAAATTCGATTTTTAAAGGGAAAAAATTAAGTAATTGAACAAATTAGTCCAGATTACACCTGACGTAATTGACTTCCATTAATATTCCTACTTATTATGCCTGTCCTGACACCTAAAGAACATCTACACCAGCACTAATTCCACCATTACCACCAAGAACACAAGACTGATATACAAATCTTTTGACTTTTCTTTTAAATTCTAATATACCCATCTAGCTTGGAATCTTCATAAGAGAAAAATTCAAGATAAAGCAACAAACGCACACACACAGATACACACACACACACACACACACACACACACACATACACGCATGCACACACACGTGTATACAAACTTACACATGCACATATACATATTTCCCTATCTTATTCTCTCGCCCTCTCTCTCAGTGTATCTTACATTGTGTATTAATATTTTGTATCTTTGTTTCCCTATTTTATATATGTGTTTGTGTATGTGTGTCTGTGTGCGTGTGTATGTATGAATGTATTTATGTATGTACATAAGTATACATACCTGCTTATGTATATACGTATGTACATAAGTATACATACCTGCTTATGTATATACGTATCTGCCTTATTACTTTTGATGTTGATATTTTCACCTCTATATTACTGATCCGAACGGATTATAGAAAACTATAATTCGTTATTTTTTGTGTGTGATTGCTCGGAGGAAGTACAATTATCGTATTATTTCGATATCTGTGTGTTGAAGTTTATTATAGGGAGAGTTTTATTATATTATTTAAGCAACCTCTCTACTTTTGTCAAGTTTTGATCTTTTATTTTTCCCGCTTGGAACTAATTCGCTTCAATAATACTCAGTAGTAGCATTGGTTAAGGCATGGACGCCATAACATTACATGGTACTCTTAAATATGAAAACGTTGGTCTAGGTAAGGAATCAATAATTCTATCTCCACTGGGATGTTTCAGTTTAATAGATCACTTTACAGAATTGTTTAGATAAAATATGAGGTTAAACTCTCTAATGCATTTAAACTATTATCCCCATAAAATCTCAAACTATATATTGATATCATTTTTTCAATAGTTTATCTATTGTATTTTAGTTTATTTCATATCTTCATCATATTCGTAAAATATATAACCCATTTAATAGCATTTTTATTATTCCATTTATCTAAATACTATTTTATTTCTCTAGTTATCATTTTATTGAGCATTTTTCTCAACTTGGTTAGACGTTTTATTGTTTAGAAATACTGAAATGTGAACAGCAGCCAACGTCATTGCAATGAATTTACAAAGAAAGGTCAACTAGAACAAAGTTTTCTGTATTCCCTTAACCAAATTGTGCTATTAACCTATAACAAATCCGCCCAAGATAACAATGGCAAACCAAATTTATGGCATCGTTTGAATAGCAGGGTTTCAATGTAGCTTGCTTGTATATTAGCCTCGGCCTGTTCGAATGGTATATTATAAATCTAAGCCATAACAAAAATTGATTCGTTTCTGATCGAAGGTCAGCTCATTAATTTTCTTACTCACACACTGAAAACTGGGTACCTTAATGGATTTGAAGACTAGATGAATAGTACAATTTAGGCTAAGCTAAATAGAAAGATGACTCAGATAAATATTAAACTAGAGTCACATGTAACGTCTGCTAAGCATTTATTAATAAGATATAAAAGGAAGTTATTACACATTGAACAAAAGTGAATTGTTCATTTTTTTTCCTTTTAATCCAGTGATAAACTTTCAAATAGTGTTAGTATTTTATGTCACTTTTGCGATCATACATACACACATTTGCATAGTTCCCTTATCTTCGGGATTGCTCGAATAAAGCTGTGGCCTACTACACAAGTTTTCATTCTATTCAAAGTAAGAATCATTAATATATTGGTTCGATTTATCGATATTATATGCTGAGAGTTGACTGTGTTTTCAGTCAAGGCAAACTTTCACTTGCCCTAAATAAGATATTCGATGATCTGCGTTTGATTTCTTTGGGGGAGGGAGGCGAATATTGCAGGAAATATCTCTGTTTACACTAAATGAATCCCTTGCAGTACATAGTAAGGAACAGAAAACTGAAAACGCCTGTTTCTGACCAATACAAGTGTGCTACTTTATAAGTTGTGCGGTATGAAAAAAATATGATACATGATTGTCACGAAGCGTTAATAATGTTTTTTGTTTACAGATATATATTATGTTAGTACTTTTCTTGTTGTTGTTTTGGGATGGCATTCTGAGGCTCCTAGTTTCACCTTAATATTTTTTCTTTTGTGTCGTTTTCTGCTTCTTCAATAATTTATTTTGTTGCTCTCTTTTTTCTTCATAACTTTTTTTTAATTCAGCGTTTGTTTTATATATGGTAGAATCGTTTGTTTTATTGAGATATTTCTCTACAGTTAGAATGGATACTTTATTTTGTGTTTGCGTAATTGCTTACCATTTAGTCATGCATGTTTAATGTATTTCCATCCGATTAATAATATTTTACACGTGGTTAAATTTTCCACGATTACCTGTAGGGACTGTCTAACGTATGATAGTAATCATTTCATCCATGCAATATTCACACTTCTTTATATTCAGTTACAATTTTCGGTTATGGCTTTATAATCAGAAATTGTTCTTTACAGAAAACTTAGGTCTTGTAGCAAGCCTTCCCTTCTCCGGGAAATGTTTCATGAATACTCAAATGCATGCTCATGTATCTGAGCTGTATGGTGCATTGTCGCTTACGAGAGTATGATTTCTTGTTCACTACACAGTTTTATTTTAGTTTATGCTACTTGTTGTTTATAGTATTTTGCAGAAACATGGAACCCAAATTGTGCCCAGACTTTATAATCATAGCGTTTAGCAACTCCTCATTTTTTTTTTTAATTTTAAGGAAGTACACAACGGTGAGAATAAATTGATGTACGTCCAATATATTTATAAGCAAGATATTTGGAAACAAAACAAATGATTTCTTGCCGTTAATCTATGCACATAAACTATTTTCGTTCTCCTTATTTTGGCTGTTTCAGTTTGTTAAGACTCTGATCAAGAGTCGAGTAGAACATGTGAATACATTCCTTCTGTCCTACAAAAGTTACAATGTTTTTTTTTTCATTTTAAATTTTGTAAATTTTCTATTATCGTGATTGATTAGATTTTGGGATACACTTTATGATTTAGCAGCGGACAATGGATTAGTTTATAGATGGCACATTTTACACTCTTTCTTGAAAACCATTGTGATCCTACGTATAAGGAGACATCGAGATACTTGTTCCGGACGGCATAACAGAAAGCAGAAAACTGTCGTTATATGTCTGTGTAATCTGTTAAGGAGCAACCTCTAAAAAGTTTACTTCGTAAAACAGTCAGAAAATTTCTAGTTTCCAAAGCTATTAATGTAAGTATGAAATCAGGTAGTATAGTTCTTAGAGATGATGGTTTTTCAATTTCTAATAATCTTCCTGTCAGCTACTCCATTTATCGCTGTATCTTTTATAAATTTATTATTTTCCTTTTAAATTCTGCCCTCAGAGTTTTTTCAACATCTATGACTTAACTGCATATTACCCTATACAATTTGAGCAGATTGTTTTCAAAATTGTGGTTTGAGGTGTAAAACATTAATAATATTTGATTTCAAGGATTATGTTTTTTTTCTGTTTGATATGTCATACAGCTTTGCTGTTGTTCATTATTCATGTATCATTCATGTATCATTCATGTATTCATGTATCATTATTCATGTATCATGTATCTAGTCTCTGGTAGAGTACGGACTTTTGTAAAAATTTCTACAAAGTTCATATATTGTAAACTTCGTTTTTTTTACTTGCTTCACAACGTGCAAAATATAACGTAGTAAATTGTAACCTTCTCATGTGTATGGTACTGATAGAATCTATTAACCTACGCTGGTTCTTAAGAAATGGCCTCTTAAACGTATGCAATTCATTGGAATCACTTTAGTGTGTTGTATTTTCACTGTATTTAGTTGATACATGTAATCTAGGATTGTTCTTGTTCAGCGGTACAAACCAGAATTTGTGTCACTGATGTGATATGGCTACCGGAAACGTAATGTCTATGCTGTTAACATTGTTATCGTTATTCTCTGCGATAACAGTAATATTTCTATCGTGATTCTTCCAAATGTTACAACTTTTGCTTAACATTACTAGGATTACTTCCCATATTCAGCTCTAGCAAATATATTGCCATAATCACAATTTAGGGCTAATATTTCTAAATTTGTCAAACAATGCTTTCTGTATTCTAACGGTGTTTGCATGGTTGAGCATCTCTAATTTGTCGTGGTTATTATTATTATTATTATTATTATTATTATTATTATTATTATTATTATTATTATTATTATTATTATTATTATCATTATTATTACTTTTCTGTGTTGGAAGTATCTGTGTATAATCTCTTTCCATAAACATTTCATTGATCGCTTCGCACAATCGTTAGCATGTCGGACAAAATACTGAACGATATTTCCTCCGGCGCTTTGCATTCTGAGTTTAATTACTGCCTTGGTTTGCCTTTATTCTCAAACCTTTCAGGGACTACAAAATAAGTACCAGTTGAGCATGAGAGTCGAGTTAACTGACTTATAAATTTTACTAACATTGTTTGGCTTCTAACAAAATTAAAAACCATTATTATAGTTGCGCATAATACATTGAAAACTTTTATGTAATGAATGTTGTTTTTGTTTACTCTTTTATCTTCAAGGGACTTCAGAATGTTTTGACGTCCACCATTTTAGCTGGGGTCCACATAATTTGAACATGTGTTGTTTACTAGTAATGTGATTTCATCTACGGATCTGGAAGTGTTGGTGTTATCAAAGAAGAGATAAGAAATGTCTTCACTGTTCACATAAACTATATTAACATATATATTATTATGTTATATTATATCATATTACATCATATTATATTATATTACATTATATTATATTATTATAAATTTTCCTATGATCACACACGAATAGCTGTAAACTTTGTCTAATATATGACACGTCATTCGTTCGATCGACCGAATTGAGATGTACAGAACGCGGTGAGATAGCATCAATAGTGCTCTGCACACCTGCTGCCAGACTGGTAGTGCAAGACATAGTGAAAAAAATTCAAGGGTTTATAGGCAGAGCTATTACTCGTGGAGTTGACATTGAAATCATCCTTACATTTGCAACTCTATAGGGGCAGGTGGAAATTACTGATGCGGCACAAAGAAATGTTAACTGGGGACAGTTGTTTATATAAAGAAGTCTTGATGATATCCACACCGGGAACATAACAAAACTGTTGTGAAGCAGTGCAGGGTAAGCCAAGCTGGTATAGGTCTGTCATTGCCTATATAGTGGAATTTCACGCCATAGATTTTGCATACATTCTGTAATCTCATTTTTAGTTTCATTTATGCTTTTATAAAATTCTATAAATGTAGTACAGCCCATTCATAATTGCTTGTATTTTGAGGATTACTAAGATACAGAAAATAGTTTTGTATTTTGTTCATAATTACTGGATATTTGTATTTATTATCTATTCTTCTCCTCTACATACTTTCGTAGTTGTGCAATTTTATAATTGCTCCCCTGTTGCGTTTCCTTCCTCCTGTCTTTATTTGTAATAAATATATCTCTATTTTACATTTTGTGAATTGTTTTCTATTTGAAGTCACCATTTTCTTGTCTTATGTCTCTCTAGGCATGATGATTTATTTAACTTTCAATTAAGATTATCGAATTAACTAGATTTTCGATCCTTATTTCATTACACTTGCATTAAGCTCTGATTCAATTATTAGACTAAAGCAATTATAATAATCATTCCTAAAATTTTCTTTCGTATGTGTACTTTCTACTAAAATAGTTCATTGATTCGTTAGTTTATTTGAGTCTGTTCTGCCTAATTTGCATATATGTCTTCTTTATCTAATGTAATATTAGTGTTCTTAGTTAATTTTCACCATTTCAAGGTGCATTTTTCTAATCAAATATATCAATTCCCCTAGTAAGTTTCTGCTGTCTTGAATTATGTTTCATTTGTTTGTCATCAACAGTTTACAGACTGAGATCGTTCGTTAAAAATATTTTATTTCCCACCCCATAGCATTTGAGTTCGTGTTAAATTTGATTTACCATACTAGTTAAATGTAGAAATGTCTTTAACTAATGAAGTGCACAAAGTGAGAATTTTGAATACTTTCAGTCTAATATAAATATATTTGGTGTGCTTTGTTATTCTCTACCCGCATTTGCAGAATTTAGTATTCATTTATCAATATCCTATTAAATAAATCTACTACTAAATACTAACAATTCACTCAATGGCAATATTTTCTGGATCCATACGTGGTGAATACTATCGATCAGATGTTTTTTTGAACTCCTGTTACTTCAATTCTAGCTTTGCTAATCAATACATAAACACCAAAACCACATTTATACTTCTCTTTATATAATCTTTTGTCTGTGACAAAGTTGTAGAAAAGCAGGTTATGAGTCAATAGGTTTTAAGGCTTATTGTTAAAATTAGTCTTTGGAATCAAGATGGTTTCCTTCTCAAAGATTGTCTCTGGTCCATTCGGTTTCTTATCAGATACTTCTTAAATATCCGAGCTGATAACTTTGGGATCTGCTCCGTTCCTAGTCCCGTCCAAGTATTTGATTTTGTAGTGGTTCAATTCTTATGGTAATATTGCTTAACACAATTATTCGGCTGATGTGTTCGTTGTTTTGAACGGTTGCCTGTTTGTGTCTTACTTCGATGTATGTGCTCCTCACGGGAATTACTATTTTTCTCTTGTCGCTAATGCTACACTGATTCTAGTTATATTTCGATTTAGTTCTTGATAAAATACTTTTAGATTGGACTCGAACAAGAAAAGTATATGAAGTAAACTTCTTCCAAAATCTAACACAGATATATTATGATTTTAAACGATTCTTTTATGTTTTCATCAAAGCGGATTCTTTACGAGTCAGCGACAATTCCTTGTTTCAAGAGATCTTTGATATTTTAGAAGAGCGTAAAACGTACGGAATGCCCGACTTTATGCTCTGAGTACACGTTCCGCCGCGATTGACTTTCCCTGTCATCCTTTCGTGGACGGTAAAATACGTATCACTAGAGCAGTAAAAAGAACAATAGTAATGATAATAATAATAATGCTGATGGTGATGCGAGTCGTTATCACCCCGAATTGCAGTATTTTGTCCGATTTTACATTCTAAGCTCAAATGCCCCGAGGTGGAATTTTCTGTTCATCCTTTCGGGGTCAGTGAAATAAGTACTATCTGCACACTTAGCTCGATGTAATAGACTAGTCCCCTCCACCAAAATTTCAGGCGTTGGGCTCTAGTGAAAATGATTCTTCTTCTTCTTCTTCTTCTTCTTCTTATTATTATTATTATTATTATTATTATTATTATTATTATTATTATTATTATTATTATTATTATTATTATTATTATTTTACTTCTTAGAGCGCTCAGTATTTTGTGCTTTTGTGCTCTTGTCGATACTGTAAGAGCGGACAGCAGCCTGTTGTTAGAGGTTTTACAAGGTCTCTTTCCGAAGATTATAAGCTTTGGGAATTGAATGTTAATTATCGTGGGAGAGAGACATTCAACATCCAAGTACCAATCTCAAGATCTTCGCTGTCCCCACGCAGAGCAGTTTTTGGGGCCAGCTCTGCTCTCATGTCAATCCCAATTTCTCTGACATATTTCTCGAACTTGGATGTAAATGCTTCGACTTTCGCTACAACTCCTAGAATGGTAGACACTCTCCTCATTGTCCACATTCTCACTATTTCGTCTTTTAGTAGTCTGTACTTCTCAATTTTTCTAGTTATTTGTCTCTTATGCGTGCATCACCAGGAATTGCAAAATCTATAGTTTTATTTTCCATTTTTCCTTTATCTACCACAACAATGTTGGGTCTCCCAGCATCGATTAGGGAGTCATATTGGATTGTAAAATGCCACAGTATCTTATATTCATTGTTCTCGATAACTACTTTTCATTCATGTTTGTACCATCTCCGTGCTCTGTCCAGGTCGTACTTTTCACATAGACTCCAGCGGAAAACTTAGACACATTACCGCTTCACTCATTCACAATATGTGAGACCGCTTCATTTTTGCTGTCACACATCCATCAAAGAGGCGATTCGGTACTCTTAACTATTTGGAACTTGGTGTAATGAGTTCTTAGAGTTTCTTCCAGCGTGTTGCATAACAATGCGTCTGTGCATCCTTTGAGATCACTTTTTAGCCAATCGCAATTCTTATCTTTTCCATCGATTTTTTTTAGGTATTGTCCGTGCAGTGATTTCAGTTTATTATTTCTTCTTTTAAATGCCTGTGGGTGTGTCATTCTTTCGGTAGGTATTCTTTTGTTAATTGTAACAGAGGGTAAGTAAGGATTCACTCAGCTGTTTGATGTACACCCCCATACTGTTCTTGTCGTTTGACAATACAGATCTTGCATCCCATGAGGCCTCCTCTTCCATCGTTCCTAAGCACATACAGCCTGTCAATGTTGCTTTTTTGCGTGAAGCTCGTTGTTGTCATCACTTGTTTTAGTTTCCCTGTTCATTTCCTCAAGCTCGTTCTTTGTACACTTAATAACACCTGCGCCATATCGTATTAAAGAAACAATTCATGTGTTCATTGCCTCGATAGTGTTCTTCACGTTGAGCCAATTTCCCATGTTTAATTCGGTTCTTCTGAGATATTCTTGCCTAAAGCTTTCCTTCATTTCATTTTTCTTGATTTTGTCATATTCCAATTATCATTATTATCATTATTATTATTATTATTATTATTATTATTATTATTATTATTATTATTATTATTACTAGTAGTAGTAGTAATAGCTGTAGTAGTAGTATTGTTGTTCATATCATCATCATCATCATAATCATCATCATCATCATTATCATCATCATCATCATTATTATTATTATCATTATTATTATTACTATCATCATTATTATTATACACTAATACTTGAGATCTCTATTATATAGTTGCCAATGTTTCGGCCGTACCCATTCTCCTGTCAATTCATGGAGTTAGGTGCAAGTTTGCTTATGAGATGGGATATAAACTCAGAACACTTACTGCATGACGTGAATAAACCGTGTGTTTCCTATATGTTACAATATCAGCAGTAGATAATTTACTACTGTGAAAATGCTTCAATGGAACAACCGATATAAATTAAACATAAACTAGTTGCACTGTATCCAGTATGTAATGCTAAGATAGATTAATGTAATGTGTACTAACAATCTAGGATATTTAGATGAAAAATCTAGAAATATAAATATCTAAGCCGGTATGAATATGCGATTATGTGTTTGCGTATATGTAACCGTAGAAACAGAAGCAAAATGAGATGATGATGTGTGTGTGTGTGTGTGTGTGTGTGTTTGTGCATGTGCATTATCTGAATGCAGTAAAGAAAGCAAAGTGATTTAGTGTAGATAAAAAATACACCTACATCTACAAATACATATATATGCACGTATAGACGCATAATTACGAAGACATTGATACACACATGCGCATACACAAATGTATTTCGATAAATCAATACATACACACACACTGATACATATACATATGCATATTATATATACTTACATGTATATAAACACACACACATATTTATGTATGTCTATCTAAGTAAACATGTATATTCTGACGAATTTGTTTTCCTCGGAAGTAGACTTGTTCTTCACTTCCAATGTGTGATAAGCCAGATTATATAGATACATGAGTTTCTGTAATGCATAACATAGTTATACAACCATTATTTCTCATAATCTCTCCAATTTTTATCTTACTTTTTGTATGGATTTCATATACATTTCAAGTTAATATTGTATTATTTCATATTTTGTGTTTGATATCGAAATCGTAAGAAAATCATTCTCCTATTTTTCATTCTTATTTTTGCTTCCTATTTTGAAATGCTTCATATATTCTAAATCCTTGCGTGTAAAATAATTCTTCATATACTAAATCCTAAAGAGATTTTTCTCGCGCATTCCGCATTAAAAATATGAATTGTGATGCTGTCATTTTGCTGAACAGCTTAAGTATATGAGATATACATAGCTATAATATGTAATAGTAATTTAAAGTTATATAATATTGGACTGGTATCTCTTATTTTGTAAGATGACACCTACAGCAAAATGTATGTCGCATTTCTAGCATGAAAACATATCTGCAGATATCAGATGTTTTCCAGTGCAAAAGTTATCAGTCTAGAAGACGCTGATGCTTTCGCAGAATAAAGATAACAAACTCTATATATGGATCTTTGATTTTTAAAATACAATTGCAGCAGTTATACTCTCTTTCTGTATTGTAGGATTTACTAAAGAGCACTAAGCTTTCACCAAAATGCTAATGCTAAGATTGGCGGTCGTCAATTTCTTGTAGCCATGAAAATACATATTTCATTGTTGTAGTCTTGCTTTCGACGTAATTGTGTGGAATCCCAAGAATGTTGACCAATATAGTATCGGTAAAATTTGGGAGACGAAATTTTGTGCAAGCCCATTATACACATATGCATATTTACGCACACTCACTCACACACACGTACACGCACACGTGTATATATGTGTGAGTGTGTGTCTGTGTGTGTATGTATTTATACATGTATACACATTGCATATGCTTAGATGTATATGTGCATATGTATATATATCTACACACACACACATACATGTATTTATTGACATCTCTATGCATGTGTATATATGCATATATATATATATATATATATATATATATA
>NC_068992.1:29733881-29734990 GCF_001194135.2 Octopus bimaculoides | reverse complement strand
TGTGAAGTATATTTGCCACTTAAATGTGGCTGACCCCTAAGGGTGGATGTTAATGTAGGGGTCAGCCACATTTAAGTGGCAAATATACTTCACCTTGTCGTGCAGTTACTGTTAATACCTCGTTCAGAGATTTAACATAAATTATTTTATTTTCTTGTAGATTAGGCAGGCATGATTCGCCCTGCATTTCAATTCAATCTCAGTATTTAAGCTACGTATAGTACTGCTGTATTTCACATGCTGTGGAGGCGCAATGGACCAGCGGTTAGGGCAGCGGACTCGCGGTCATAGGATTGGGTTTGATTCCCAGACCGGGCGTTGTGATTGTTTATTGAGCGAAAACAGCTTAAAGTTCCACGAAGCTTCGGCAGGGGATGGTGGTGAACCCTGCTGTACTTTTTCAATACAACTTTCTCACATTCTTACTTCCTGTTTCTGTTGTGCCTGTAATTCAAAGGGTCAGCCTTGTCACATTGTGTCACGCTGAATATCCCCGAGAACTACGTTAAGGGTACACGTGTCTGTGGAGTGCTCAACCACTTGCACGTTAATTTCACGAGCAAGCTGTTCCTTTGATCGGATCAACTGGAACCCTCGACGTCGTAAGCGACGGAGTGCCAACAACATTTCACATGCTACTACAACACCGTTTTCCTTACTTCCTATAAAGACAGAAGTATATCTGCCTTCATCTCAGTCACGCGCTTCTATATCGCTTATTTCGTGTGTGTTTTACTACACAAAAGTCACTAACTGCCTACCTTGAGCAATTACTGACGGCACGTACCTGATATATATATACATATATATTTGAAGAAAAGCAACAAAAATTCATTAGGTCATAGCAGTACGAACGTTTCGTACAAACCTCATTTATTTATGTAGTGAGAACACCACATTGCATATCTTATGTGGTGTCCTCACTACATAAATAAATGAGGTTTGTACGAAACGTACGTACTGCTATAACCTAATGAATTTTTGTTGCTTTTCTTCAAATTTTATTCACCAAATCTCTTGATTTTGTTTTGGGTTTTTACCCTACCAAATTCTGGTGCCTCAAGCATTTTAAGTGCCACATTTAATCTTTTGATTAAATGTATGTATAT
>NC_068992.1:29726661-29730952 GCF_001194135.2 Octopus bimaculoides | reverse complement strand
ATATATATATATATACATTTGGACATGAGAACAATATGCAGAATGTATGGATATTTCATATGATGCAATCCTCTATACTACCCCCATAATGCATTATACTGAACGTGACAATTATTTGCAATATAATGAAGGTGTCATTCGACCATGTAGTCTATCAGTCTACAAATTCTGTATTGCCTTAATGATGTAGCTTTTCTTTATTTAACCAGTCACTATTGAACGTCTGTGTGTATTACAGCTAGAAGGAAGAGACTGCTGATGTGGCACTCTAAACAAGAAAAAGTTATGCCGTTGTCATTAGTGTTGTCGACAGCATTGTTGCTTAGGTAATGGTGGTGGTGAAGCCCACAATTTATGAAACTTTGTACGCAGTTTTAGTTTAGAAACGAGAAACGAGAATAGGAAAAGAAGCGTTATGCCTAAAATATGACTGAGCATTATATATAAAACTATAAAATTCTGGAGACATGCACTTACAATTGTAACTACATCTATGAACACTCAACTCCAAGCTACGTAAAGTATTTGACCTGGTGAGATATTAAGAAGAACAATATAAATATAGACTTATATTCTTCAATAACAGAAAAAAATGCTATTTTTAAATATAAAATTCAGCATTTCTCTTGTGTTGTTCACTTCGCATCAACATCGTAATATCACATGATGTATAATGTCTATGACAAGGAGTATAGGATCTCTAAAAGTAGCAGAGTTTGCAGAGAACCCATCAAACTAATTGGTTTGACCAAATCTGTCTTTGATAAATATAGTAAAATGCAATATTGTAAAATGCAATTTTAGATGATTTGGTTGTATACATGTAATTGTTTTAGTGCAAGCTGTGTTCCGAACTGTTCAAGGAGGCCCACAATCAATGACGTTTGAGCTAAGGTCAAATATCTGTGTTTAGAATTACATTGTCCGATATTTACATTCTCGTAACGTTAGAGTGTATTTTGTGGAAGATGTGACTTATCTTTCTAACTGCCTAAGCCAACGGGGGAGATGTCAGCGTAGCAGAATTATTGGAAGAGAACATCTAGATTTGGAACTGGAATTAAGAATAATGAACATGTTGATAATGCTAATATTACTTGATGATGTTTATAATATTCAAATTTCGATGAAAATTACCGAAAGGCTAAATCAAAGAATATGATGATACAATGCACCTTTCACATCTTACATAACTACTAATATTCCTCGGAAATGCTTGATATGATTGCTCGAAATTACGCTCCATCGTACAATACTGTACTCTCAGTATGGTATTAGCCTAAACGAAGTATATTATATGATTACTTTAAATTCAAGGTTATTAAATTGTAGAATCGGTCTTACGTTGAAATGCTCCCATAAATATTTCAATAGTGAATAACAAATAACACCTTAATTAAATGTGCTTTTCCAATAATCTAGTAAGCATAATTTTTCTAAAGTGTTTAGCATGCATACATGAATAGCTAAATAACTAAATATCTTAGCATAAAATATCTATGATCATTTTTTATTCTTTCGTCATCTATTGATTCTGTTCTAAGTTTAAATACGTAACTGACTTTCCATAGAATATTATATTCTTTCTTAACGCTCTCTTTGTATGAGACTACATACTGTAGATATTTTCACAGTTCGCTATGAACTTAATCTCTTTTGAGCCTACCTTGGTAACATTGTGATATAACACATTTTTGGATGTATAGGTTTGACTGGTATTTTGTACCTTTTTATTATATATCTAAATATGCTCGCACCACAGAAACGATTCTCATGTTATATTTCTGAAATACTTCTTGGCGATATTTGAATTTACTTATCCTACACGAAGGATTTCCATAGATGTTAACTCTATTCGAATTTATCGGCATCTGATTGTTTCATATCCTTCTCGAAATTTGCGACATACTGAGCACTTTCAAGATATCTACCTGGATGTATTGACCCCTTTTTGCCTCTTTTTATATACGTGTTTGCGTGCGTGATTCTGTATGTGTTTGTGTGTGCATTTGTGTATGTATGTGTGTGAGTTTATTCATGTGTTTTGTTTGTATGTATATGTATATATAGAGATATGTGTATGTACATATATACTTATGCACACTCACAAATACACACTCGCAAATACACACACACACACGTATATATGTATTATATATATTATATATGTGCGTGTGTGTGTCCGTGTGAGTGAGAGAGAGAGAGAGAGAGAGAGAGAGAGAGAGAGATGAAATCAACCCATGTTATTTAAAGCTAATGTACATTTGTCACTTGTCTCAATTTGTCTGCCTAATAAATTACGATAGCTAGCCAAAATCAGAGTTATTATCTTTCGTTTTTACTATATTCATAATTACCCTGTGCACGCAAGCGAGAGCAGGGTATTCTAATCAAACGTCTTTGTTTTTTGTTTTTTGTTTTTTTTGTTTCTTACTTACTTTCTTTCTTTCTTTCTTTCTTTGTGTGTTTGCAAAGTTACTGGAAAACGGCTGAACGGATTTTCACCACATTTAAAAGAAATACTCGTTGGTGTGTGGCTCGAAATGATGAACAGTTGGTTTGATTATCTGATTGTGTGTGTTTGTTTGTGTATATGTACGTGCATGTACGTGCGTACATGTATGTGTGTGCGTGGGCATGTGTGTGTGTGTGTACAGTGATGGAGTCGAATGTTTTGTTTATTTCCCCAAAGTAGAAATACCTATAATCGCAATGCTTAATTTACGACTAGATTTCTTAATTTCACCGGAGTATAAATAATATCCATAATGGTTGTACCTCATTTTTTGGCAATGGAAGTTTATCTATTAGAATGTGGTCATACTATCTTGTTCACTTTCTGTTTCATATGAAATATCTACTTAGATATGCAACTCTATGTTTGTGATTGTGTGTGTACGTGTGCGTGTGTGTACACTCATGGATTCGAGGGTTTCGTTTATTTACGAGTTGATTTAATTTCGCCCATGTAGAAATACCTATGATGATGACACTTTACAAAATTGATAATTCATTTCAATTAAAAAGCTTTGGTAAGCAACGCATTGTAAACCACACTTATAATCTGCGAAAAAAATTATCCGCACGCAGGGTATGCATCACGCGTCCGATGCCGTTTGTTTTTCATTTCTAATGTGCTTACTAGAATTCTTATACACACAGACCCACACTCCTATGTGTGAGCGTGTATATACGTGTGTGTGAGTATGTGCACACACAGAGACACAGACACAAACAGACAGACACACACACACACACACACACACACACATGTATATATATTTATATATATGCAAGCGTGTGTGTGTATATGACCGCTAGCTACTAAAGCTTTCTTTTTGTATTGTGTCTGTTAATTTTCTCCTGTTATTTTCTGTTGACGAGCGTAGACTCGAAACCTAAAAGTCTTTCTCACCTTCCCGAGCGTTAAACTAATACACCTGCTTGTTGTTTACGCACCTGTCTTCGTATTTCGTTTTTTGTAAATCCTAACTATATATATATATATAATAATTTATAGGGTAGCAAAAAAAATTTAGAAATTTTATTTACTACCAGTGGTCTAGCGAGAGTAAAAAACAGTCAATAGACTATGTATTATTCATTTAAAATGCAGAGATACCTATAATAGGACATCTAACCCGCTAGAAAGAGCAGCAAAAGACTACATACCACAAAATTAGGGATAATTTCGAAAGGGAATGAAAAATAAAAACATTTACCAATTTATATTCTGTACCATGGTTTCAAGTCAATTTTAGTAAGATAAAAATTATATATCTTATAAAGGTCGGACTATCATCAGCAGAAATAATCAGACAACATATGAAGCACGAGTCAATAGGGAGCATGGTTCGTGTTTCTATGTCTAATTTTTCAAATTTACCGCGTATTTGCAGTTTACCTAAGCGGCAGCAAATACCAAAATGCCGATTTTCTTTCAGAAATTAGCCCCCCAAAATTTTATCATTATTAATAAATTAATCAGGAGTCATGACCAAGATGAGGCCTGGCCACTTTAGATTGTTCGAAGTTAGAAAACATATATATATAAAACTAAATCAAAAGTAAAAGCAAAGAAAGCAAAAGTCAAAAAGTCAAGACGATGTACTTACCATTACATATATATATATATATATATATACACCCACACAAAAGGCAATTCGTCAGAAAAAGCACTGAGTGCATACATACATACATACATACACACATACATACATGCATACAAGCACAATCACACTCACACACACATACACACGCACAATACATACATACACACACACGCACACAT
>NC_068992.1:29723899-29725859 GCF_001194135.2 Octopus bimaculoides | reverse complement strand
GATAGATAGATAGATAGATAGATAGATAGATAGATAGATAGATATGTCTCCATGCCTACGTAAAGGAAAAAATAAATTAGAACAAAAGAATCGGCATGAAGTATCATTATAAAAATCCCCCCCCACTGAAATTCAATAAACCAATATATGTATGTTTATGTATGCATGTTTATATATGTGTGTGTGTGTGTGTGCGCGTGTATATATATATATATGTATGAATAAAGACACACGCACGCACTTTTCAATTTGATTTTCGTGTATGCTATATGGAATTTTTACATATCCCCAATGCCGGACTGGCGGGTACTGGGAAGAAATAAATGTTGCTCTCTTGAAATATGTGGTGGCAGAATCTCTATAGTGAATTTCCCTGTGTTATAGTAGAACTCGGATATTGATACACGATGTTCATTGTGATATCCATTCATCTACTGTTGACATTAACTGGATAGCAGACTAGTAGCTCATTACTCTTTGACGTGAATCCGCTCCAAACAGCTAAGGAGACGTTCTATTAAGGAACGAAATTATTGTTCATAAATCGGCAACTTATTTTAATGCAAATGATATGAATGACATTGCGACAATGGATGTTATACTATTAATTGTTTCATTTATTGCTGAAATCTTTCTACAGCGTTTCAAATTGATTTGGGTGAAACGCTGTAGAAAATCTATTGTTTCCCATACAACTGAAACATATAGACGTTTGGCTATATCTCGTGATGTAAGGCATATGAACACAGCTCGTTAAAACAAACGTTTGGGAAAATTTAGAAATTTACGAGTCGCTAAATTGCGCTGCGAAATGATACGTTGCAACTGGCGAATGTAGTTTTCAGTTGACTATACTAGTAATACAGTATACTATGAATATTTCATAACGCATCGTATATTGTACAGAATATATAGAGATATGATCCGCAATTAAAATTTTCCCTTCCCATACACATAGTTTCACGTTCAGTCTCATTCCACGGTTTCTGGATTAGGGATATTTTCTACAGGATGCCTGCGCTCACCATTAACGTTTGAGTGTAGTTGGTAGAATGGAAACTGTGTAGAATCCTGTCGCATATAACTATATAAATGCATCCGTATTTGATTTTGTGCATGTTTATGCGTTTACTTCAGCATCACTTGACAATAATTTCTGGGGTCATTATGTATCGGTAACGTAGCAACTCTGCACGTCAGAACGATAGAGTAATACATGGGTGCTACACAACGAAGGAAATGAATAAAAGCAAAAAGCAAAAGAATAAATATCTACTGCATAAATATGTATATAGAAGCGCAGGTGTGGATGTGTGGTAAGTAGTTAGCATTATTAACAATGCGGTTCTGGGTTCAGTCCACTGCGTGGCACCTTGGGCTAGTGTCTTCTTTTGATCGGGCCGACAAAAGCCTTGCGCGTAGATTTGGTTGACGGAAATTGAAAAAGCCCATCGTATACATATATATATATATGTATATATAATGTTTTTGTGTCTGTGTTTTCCCCCTCCCACATCGCTTGACCACCGATGTTGGTTTGTTTGCGTCCCCGTAATTAGCAGTAAGGCAAAAGTACCGATAGAATGAGTACCAGGCTTACAAACAATAAGTGCTGGGGTTGATTTGTTCGACTAACGGTGGTGCTCCAGCATGGCCGCAGTCAAGTAACTGAAACAAATAAAAGAAGAGAAGAATAGAATGTATAACACAAATATATTGATCCATATATGTATACATATATATATATATACCCAGCTCTTCGAAACGCCGGTGTTAAAACGGGGGTAGCTGATGAAGAAGAATGTTCTCTATGTGGCTTGTGTGTTTTCTCGTCTACGTTTTGTTTGCAATCTTCTGTACCCAGATATGCACCTATACATACAGGTGGATGTCGGTATGCACATACCTGTACGTATATATGCATATACTCATTTACTGTTTGTTTATATATATTTATATA
>NC_068992.1:29717381-29723379 GCF_001194135.2 Octopus bimaculoides | reverse complement strand
TATATATATACATATACCTCAGTTTTTATAAATATATTTCGTGCAAAAAGAGTAAAGGAAAATGAAAACAAGACATGAAGGTCCAAGAATATGAATGCGTTTACTAAAAATATAAGAATTCTGGAAACATGCAATTACGACGGACCTACATTATAGAACATTCAACTATACGTTGTTTGAAGTTTATAGCCAGGTTGTATATTGAGAAGAGCAATTTTAAGTCATGTTTTTTCTTCAATAACCAAAACGAAACAGTTTTTAAAATAAAATTGTTTGCCTCTTTTTTTACCTTGTGTCTTTCACTTGTCCTCAGCTGATTTTGTCATATGAACCGTGACGCACGCAATTGAAATGCAGGAACTGCTAACTCAATAGAAATTCCATTAGACTACAATAATTGTCGAAAAGCATTTACTATAAATATACAGCATGAGTTTATATTTGTATACACTCATGTTACTTATCCTTAGGTCATATCTGTTTATCCAGCACTTTGATTAAGAACATACTTTCCTATAAGCTGTTAATATGTTTGCCTTTTTGAGTTCACATCTAACACGAGTTGAATATTTCACTCAATTTATGCCAAATGTATATACTGGTTTCAAATTTTGACACAAGTTCAGCAACATTAAGGAAGGAGTGAAGTTGATCAGATAGACCCCAGTGCTCTTCAAGTACTTATTTTATCGACCCCGAATAAATGAAAGGCACAGTCTGCGGAATTTGAATTAAGAACCTAAAGACGGACGAAAACGCGGCTAAGTTTTTGTCCGGCATGCAAACGGTTCTGCCACTTCACCTCCTTCTCAAATATATATTATGTATTTATCCATGTATGCATGTATCAGTCTATCTGCCAGCGTATTATGCATATAGACAGAATCAAATCCGAACCTCTCGTAATTAGTGGAAACTGGAGACTGCCGATAAGAGCTTGAGGTTCATTTTAATGATATAATATAAAATTATTATTAGTGTAATTATCATTATCATTAATATTGCCAAAATTATCCACCTCCTCCTCCATATCACGATTATTACCAATAGCTTCTACATCCTCGTGACTGCCATTATAGTCTTCATAATTAAACGCAAAAGATTATTTACCACTGGAAACTTATTAACTGTTTAATTTTGTGTATTGATTTTCAAATCTTATTATTATATGTTTCTCTGTTTTACAAACATAGAAAAATTGTACCGAAAAATTGTTATGTTTATCTCACACGTTATACATAGTAAAATTAATTCTAATATTCAATTCCAATTTCAGTAATTGGTGTTATTATGCCGAGCATCATGTCGACACAAATACCGAGATTTCTTCCGACCCCAACCAATGTCACATACAGACGAGGGCAATTAGCAACGTTGCGGTGTTCCGTAGATAAATTGGGAACAAAATTTGTGAGTGTAATATATTTTACATTTCCTATATTTTTCAAATATGCTTCACAATGTGCACCCACGCAAAAAAATATGCATCGGCATGTGCACCCACGGAAAACAAAATCACATGTATATATTGACAGATTCAGACATGCAAACAAAATCACACATAAGCACACACATCAAACAGACAAATATATTTATGAACGTTGTGTAAACTTACTTAAATCAGAATCCACATACTATAAAGATCAGAAGATTGAGTGCCGCATATCCGAGCAGAATTTTCATATATTTTTTAACTTTATAAACACATTTACCCACAAATTTTATATATTATAGATGCTTTCGTATTTTTCCATCCATCTAACATTTTTAAGCTGCTTTTCTTTGTTTTTATTAAACACAACGAACACACACCTGAATGTTGGCTGTTCATTATGTACATACAATATGTTAAAGAACTATGGAAACATCTAAGAAAATATTACAATTTTACTTTCAGTAACATTAATCTAGTCTAGATAAAAATAAACTGATTTATTGCCAACTATATTTATATATTTTTTCGAAAACAAAATGGTTAAATTCAAGTGTATTGTAATCAGATGTCACCTTTAGAAAGGTTGATTAACATAACATTTTACACTAGAAATGTAACGCCAGAACTACCAGGCGATTCATGTCAGTACTCACTGTTTGTAAGGTCTACAATGGTTTTACAATAAGCTGTGCCAATTAGCCTGATTCGGTGAGTTGCACAGTGTGTTGGTTTTAGTGTTGTGATTGCAAAGTACAATGATTTGTAGTAATATGTAATGCTGAAAGTTAAAGCACATTGAACAAAAGTTTACTTCATTTTAGTTTGTTTTATTTCTGGAAATTAATTTCATAATTCAACCATAGACTGGAAATTATGTATAATCTACAAACTCAGATCTTGCGATTACATTAGTTCCATTTCCATGACTGATTATCTGTAATCAAAGTTTCCTCAACGAAACAACGAAGAAGAAACAAGAAATCCGAAATTAGGGACCAACTGTTGCTCGTCCTCCAGGATAGGAAGTTACCAACCAGGTTCTGAGTTTATACTGTTTTCTTCCAGTTTGTAGCATTTTAGTTCAGTTCATTAAGTAATGATTTTATCCTCTTACTGAGATTGGGAATGTAGCTGCGACTTTATTGATAGTCGATTTGTGTAAAATATTATTTTATTCTGAAAGTTTAAAATATCTCAGTATAATAAGAAAAAAATATGATCTTGCCCGAACTGAAGTGCTCTTTGATGATCTGTTATCTCAGTAAAGAATATCGTACCTTAAACGATTAACAATTTTCCAGCTGAGGTTTTCTTTTAAGCGTAATTATAAATTCCAACAACTCTACGAAGCTACTCACGGCATTACTGGTTAAGCACAACATCACAATAGAGTAGAAAATATATTACTGGGTTTTATTTTCAAATACCCCTTTCATAACAGTGTCTAAAATATCCATGTATCTAAGCTTAAATTTTTGACTCCCCAACATAAATAATCTATTCTTAGTGATGATATTGCGTCTGATGTTCAACTGGAAATTATGCAAATGATACATTATTTCAATATGCCACCAACTTAACGTCTTTAAGACGAAGTTTTAATTAGGCCTGTTTTCAAAGTGACAATGTTTGTGCATGTTTGAGTAACTAACAAGATGTGTGTCATGAGTAATTATGATGCAACAATGTAAGGTATTACAAACAGATGCTAACAACTTGATGTGAGGTAATTTAAAAACAAAATCTACAGTCGATTAAGTCGGTCCAGGACTTGAATTGCACCTTTTTTTTTTAAACCTATAATTAAACTTAGAACGTACAGAACTAAAATAAATACCACATTGATTTCATTCGATATTTAATCATTCTGCTGATCAAACGACTCCATTTTAGAGAAATCGTGCAATTCTGATTTACTAAACTTGACTGTTTAATTTTGAAAAAAAAAAGTGGGTTAATATTACTGAAACAAAATAACAAGAGGACGTTTTATAATTATATGAATGAGAAATTGCTGAACTTGATTAAATGCGGCAGTTTCATAGCATGTCGCGCATTGATAATGAAATGAGCGTACGTACAAATGTATGCAGAGAATTATCGCTAATACGTAACGTTAGATTATCACCAGATTCCTCACATTCTTCTCCAATACGCATACATACCCGTATATACTCATACATGTATATAAATATATATGTGTAAATATGTACACACTCACATATATACTCAAACATCCTCCTAGATATTCGGGCTTCTGTACAGTTTCCTATGACTGAAATAAATTGACACTTCATGCTGAACCTAAAGCTATGGTAGAATTCACTTTTCACATGTCGCCGAGTAGGACTGACACTATAAATGGTGTTTGGAAGTGAAATAATAATCAACAAATATTTCAGACCTTGTTTCCGAAACACAGGGACGAATGTGATTTACAAATTATTCAAGGGATTTCAAAATTGTATCGTCACTAGATAGCTATTCTGCGGAATCCGTATTTTTTATATAATAGCATGGATGCCTCCCATACAAAACTGAATAAAAATGTGATTGAATAGCAGAAAGCTGCTCTAATTGATTATAGTAACTTGTGATAGCCTCTGTATAACAGCTTAGATACTATGTTTTTAGGAATGTGCCTTTGTGTTAGCTGACATTGTGTTGTAAGTAAAAATGAGTATTTCGAAAATATTTCAAACAGTTAAGTAAAATGAGACATAAATACAACGACTACAACATAATAGATAATAGTAGCAACATATAATCATCTCTGACATCAATACTTCCTCATGAGAGGTATTGATATATGATCCTAGTTTCGAAAATGTAAAGGTATCAATTGGACTCATTGTGTGAAATTGAAGCTAAATGACAAATGTATTATTTGAAATAGTTCACTGAAAGGGTTACTGGCTAAGAGCAGGTTATATTACGAAGGTGACTACGTCATTCGTAATATCGTAGACATCTGTAAACATTCAATTGTGATCAAAGAAATAACCTGAAAGAGACCGAGTATATAGTCAAAAGAATGTAATAGCGACGCAGATATATTGTTAGGTGAATTATATGTACACATGACTATTAGATGAATAGCGAGCAAATGACAGAGTGATCGTGATAGAGATAGTAATGCATATAGAATGCTAGATCGATGAACGTATGGGTGAGAGGAGAATGCAAGTTGATTAATAATATAGAGGTAAGTATTTTGAGTGTGAAACAAACATAAAACATAAATATTGTGCAGAATAGAAGAAATATTTACTTCACGTTACAATTAAAGTTTAGCTTTCACCCAGGCAATGTTAGAAAATATTCGTTATTCATTAAAAATTGCAATTAATTTTCCTTAAAAGTTGCACACATGCTAAATATTATTTGTATTACGCTCAGCTGATGACCAGAAGATGAGTTTTCAATAAACAACTTAGAAATCACAAACACCACAAATATTACTTATAGCTTCATCTGCTTCGAGATCCATCGTTCCCCCCAAAATTATGTTTCCGATGATCGCAGTGTGAAAGCTTTCAGTTTAATTTTACGTGCTATCAATTTAGAAATTTAGCAGCATCTTTCAAATATACTATGGCAGATTTTAATCCTAGAAGAAAGTATAATCATAAAATATTATACGGTTAAATAACATGTTCATAAATATTGTTTTGTTGCTGAACAAATAGCCAATGCTACTCATAATTAGAACGAAAGACAAGATTGAATGAAAGAGAGACACGAATGCATATAAATGCATATAAATGTTCTTATGTGAAGTAGGTATATGTTATGATCTTCACACTGTTTTTAAGTTTTAAATCTAAAATTATAAGCAAAGAAAACACTTGTTCAAATATAGAAATACGCTATATTTATATGCAAATACATATTGTTGCGCTCACTATCACCAGATGGTGAGTTTGAATCCCAGACCGGTCTGCGTGTTGTGCTCTTGAGCAAACCCTTGCTCTAGTGCTGTGTGGGGACCAGGCATGTCAAAGAATAGACCCAACATTTTCTCAGTGTGTCGTAAAAGACGACTAAAAGAGGTTGAGGTATGAGTCGCACTCTAACCTCGTAAATCTTCACCAGCAACGACCAGTTGTCGCCTGAGTGCTGTAAAATTGTTAGGGAACCTTCAACAAATGGTGGATGCGGCGACGCGCTATTACAATGCATGCGCACATACTATATATATATAGACATCGAAGATAATTTAGTAATGTTACACTACTCAAGCGGTAAATAGCTTTATCAAAGAGCACAGCACAAAATCGGAGGTCAAATGTGAGCTAATGTGTATTAAATGGAGTTGCAACACCATACTCGATAAGTATTGTGTGCTGAAATAAACAAGACTTTCAGATACTAAAAAAAATATTCCAGCAATGCCTCAGACCCTTGGAGATTGATTATTTCATTTTGAATTTTTGGCATTTTTTGGAGGGGATTTATGTGAGATCTGCATATATGTTTGAGAAAGAAACTGAACAGAAACGGAATACGATATAGAAAAACAAACAATGAAGGTATGAAGTCTGGAAGAAGGAAAAGAAGGAG
>NC_068992.1:29712422-29716776 GCF_001194135.2 Octopus bimaculoides | reverse complement strand
AGTAGTAGTAGTAGTAGTAGTAGTAGTAGTAGTAGTAGTAGTAGTAGTAGCAGCAGCAGCAGCATAAGAAGAAGAAGAAGAAGAAGAAGAAGAAGAAGAAGAAGAAGAAGAAGAAGAAGAAGGCGAAGGGGAAGAATAAGAGGAAAAGAAGAAGCGGAAGAAAAATTAGGAAGTAGAAAGGAAGGAATAAAAAAGTAGTAGTAGTAGTAGTAGTAGTAGTAGTAGTAGTAGCAGCAGCAGCAGCAGCATAAGAAGAAGAAGAAGGAGACTAAGAAGAAGGAAGAAGTGGCAAGAACGTTCCAATAGAAGTCGCAACCAAACATAATGATTTCATAGTTTCTTAGGAAGCGTTGTAGTTTAGACTGGAATTCTAGACTTGAATAGAATTTGAAATGATGCCTTGACGAATAGTGAAGTGCATTGAAAGTAGTATGTATTGAAGTTAAAGGAAATTCTCATAATACTACTGATCAAAATGTAAGGAAAGTTATCAATAAAATATGCTGATAAATATATTAATAGGTATATTTGAAAAAGAAATGGCCTAAAGTAATTACTAAAGAAAAATAATTATTCTATTTAAAATTATTATTATTATCATCATCATCATTATTATCATCATCATAATCATCATCATAATCATCATCACCATTATTAGTTATCAAACGGACATGAAAGCAATTATAGAATATTGAAAAAAATGTGAAATTTTGAAGTGATAATAAATGAAATGACGAGAAACTAAAATATTTCCAGGATAGCGACTGAAGTCGATGTAAAGAACTTTTATAAGTTTGAAAAAGCTACTACAGACCTACATATCGACACACCTAGAAATATTTTAGCAAAATGTTCACTATTATACATGAGTCTCTAAATAAATATATCACTGCGTAAATGCAATCCATCACGGCCGATCTTGCCAATCAGTTTCGCAGTAGGGGTTCAAATGAGTGTTAGGTAACAATCCGATTATAAAACACTGCGCTCTTTAGGGTTAGCCGTTATTGAATAGAATATGTCTATTTTTGGGGGTGAACAGGCACATCCAGTTTGTGGTTGCAGTGAAAAATACTATAAAACGAACCGAGCAAGAGTGAAGAGAGTGCACGTCGGCGAGAGTTTCCTGAAAAAGAGTTTATGGGAAATGTGGGTATCTTTAAGTTTGGTGTTCTTGTAGAAAGGAAATGTGTGTTGTGTACTATATGTATAGTGATTGCAGTGGGGTGTACACATCTGTGTTCTTTAGTGTGCTTTCTTGAAGCATTTATGTATGCATGCAGTGTATGTAGGGGTACAAAGATGTGTCGGGGATTATATTAAGAGTGTGTGTAAAAAGAGTATTGGGAGGATGTCCGTCGTGCTAGGATGTATGCGTTTGTGTATGCTCTGGTCAAACTCATTGACATACTCCCAGGTATTGGTGAAGGATGGGCCGAAGCTGGGGGACATATGCTTATAGTAAGGATGGGGCACGCATGTATGATAGACGTGCTTCCTTTCATATGAGCAAGGATTACAATTTTTACTTCTGCAGTTCAGGTAGATTATTTGGTGCTGGGAGCTCTTTAATATCGCTCTCTTCTCAACCAGGCATAATCTGCACTTCCTGCTGCTACTGAAGTACACATTACATTTCTCTAGAATCCTCTATTTTATGCTACATTCGGAAGCACGTTTTTTCAACAACCATATGTGCATGGCTAGGGTTGTGGCGTTGCATCTCTCTGGGACATTGAAGCGGGACTTTTGATCATTATATCTGATTCTGAAGGGGCATTCGATTGCTCCTACGTACTTACGATTGTTTGGTTGTCAATTTGGTCCAATTGGTCTGACTCGTATACGACAGTCTCGGTATTACAGAGGTTGTTCATTTGACATGTTGTGTTGCTCCTTCATGAGCATCCTGCTTCTGTCTCAGGTGTGGGCCTACCTTATAAAATCTTATTTTATTTTGGGTGCCCAGCTAAAACTCGCAGGATGTGCCTATTAAATAATTTACTGAACCAATTTGTACGGGGGAAGTGCTTGTTTTATCAGTGTGTGACAACAAAAAAGCACAGACTATTCAATACTACTCCCGAATGGGTAATTTTTCCCGTTTAATACTTCATTTTGCACTCATTGAACGTTTTCCACAGTCCTAAATTATTGTAATGGTATATGATAACCAAATAGTTGGTTTATGTCGCCTTTTGAAAAGTCGTTGATTTCTATGTCATGCGCATAGTACTTCAACATGCTCGTTTGTCACACAGATACCCTTTAATAAAATTCTCTGTTAACCCTCCTACTGATTTCTGTGCGCTGAGAACAAAGTTATAACATTTGAAAAGGATATGACCTACATATAATTAGGATAGCACAAGGAAAGCAATAACGGTCTACTAATCGCATAGAATGATTTCATATGATAGATTGTGAGGTATTTTAGAATTAAAATACACGTCAGTGGTCCATAATTTCCAGAAATTTGCATATGAAGAATCTACCTCTGAGAAAATACACTGTCATGAAAGAAAATGTATCAGCTTTTTCTCAAAAAAATTATTTCATAACTTAGACCTACCAAAGACCACAAAAGTGCTTAATTACTTTCTGGATGAAGCCATTTCTGCAATCTCATAAACGATTTTGTAAGAAATGCCAACATCTCATATGGGATTAAGGCGGCAAGCCAGCAGAATCGATGGTACGTAGGGCAAAGTGCCTAGCGGTATTTCGTTCAAATCCGTTGAGTTCGATTTTGCTTCTCATTCATTGGGGATTGATAAAATAAGTACCAGTTGAGTAATAGGGTCGAGGTTATCGGCTTATTCACTTTCTGACCTTGTGCCAATATTTGAATTCAATGTTTCATATGGGAGTTTCTTTATCAGCAGACTTCGTACAAGTCAGCAGTTGAATGAATATTGCTAATATGTAAGCAAGTGGTCCATAGCTACAGACAACGCCGGCCTATTTGGTTGCGTTAGAGAGACAATAAATAAATTTTAGGTGATTGAATGCAGTTTCTTAAGGTTTAGAAGCCGCCGAAAAAAACTTTACTCGTTAAAACACAAACTAGTGGAACATAGTACATCACTATATGTCTAAGAAATATAGAACACACAGGTAAGATACAAAATATCACACAGATAAAGTACAATATCACACCGATAAAATATAAACTATTTTTTAAAGTAATGATATTTATCTCCAGGAAAAATATATAGCAGAATATAAACCTGCGGATGAAAAAAAAATCAAAAAAGGATATAACAGAATATATGCAAAAAATATTAATATTTTCTTTAGACATTTATTTATGAATATATACCAATATAACACATATACACGTGGTTGTGGGGTTTTGTATTGTTTCTCTTTTGTTACCGACATTGTCTACTGATTCGTTTCGTTTCAGATCTTTTCCTAGTTTTGCCATAGCTTGTGTTTGTTTAATGATAGCTCTGCACACACAATTTCTTTCTGTTACTCTTCTTATCTTATAGTTTCGCTTACAATGTCTGCTCACTTATTCCCCAGCAGTTTTTGTCGGTAATATCAATATTGTGAACAATATTGTCAGAAGGTATTGTAATTGTAATGATATTAGAAACCTGGTGATGAGTGATCAAACTTGTCTGTGTCTCTCATCAATCCTTGCTGATTTTTTCTGATTTTTCTTGTATATTAATTTGTCGTCTCACTGCACCTTTTCTGTGCCTTTGTCTAATGTCATCTTTACAGAAATTATGGCTTTGGGTCCCACGGCCAGTCGTAAACTTTTTCTATCGAAGAGTTTATTCAATTCAAATTTTACATACTATTATTCATAGCGTCATCTGTTTCAACATCCATCGTTGCACGGAAATTATTTCACGAACTCTTGTAGTTTACAAAATCTTATACATTATTTACATTATTTATATTTGACGGATATTTGTCCTCATCTTGCTTGTTGTTAACAAAAAGCTTTGGATGATGTACTCTCCAACCTTCATCAGGTGTCCTGGGGGAATTTCGAATTTGGGTTCTCATTCCTAAGGTATTTTTCCGGTGTTGTTGTTGTTGTTGTTGTTATTATTATTATTATTATTATTATTATCATTATTATTATTATTCAGAATCGTGGGGTTAGTATCCCGCGCTCTTAACTATTACGTCATATGCCCGTGGGTAATTATGGAGTGAATTGTAGGGCTTATAGATCTAATATTTTCCTACTATTCCTTAATACTGGTTCCAATATACTAATCCTATCTGCACTAGGTCTGCTACCGGGAACCAATGGGGCTGGGAAGCAAGCTTCTTGTCACACAGCACTCCTCCGCCTAAGTATATATATATATATATATATATATATATT
>NC_068992.1:29711012-29712412 GCF_001194135.2 Octopus bimaculoides | reverse complement strand
ATATATATATATATATATATATATATATATTCTTCATAGCCATTTATACCCATCACATTGAATATTTATCTCCATATTGTACATCTAATCGTGAAACTCTCCCCAATTATTTAATTAATCGTTAGATCTTTAGCATAACTTCTATATCTGCCGACTAGAACTCTCTATGATATTCAATTTTAGATTTATTGTATACTTATCATATACTAATATTAATGCGTTCTTTCGCATAAACCCCAGCAAATGTGCTACGTAGAACGAGATAAGGATTCATGACATTTCAAATTTCACGAAATAGTAACACCCGACATCGCAATTGAAAGACTTTCCTTCTCCATTTTCTTAATACTTGTCTTCTTACATCCATCTCCCCCTCCTTTTTGAAGTTGGGCAATGTACACAGACGGAAGAAACAGATGAAAATATACAAATCGTCACCCCAAGTATTGTTCAGTATCGATAGTAGGCGTACATGTTTCTTTTGGAAACGTACCACAGGATCTAACAAGTTTGATCTTGCAATCGAGAAATCCTAATAAACGACAAGGAATGTATGGAGCAGGTGAGAAACCTAGAACATCTTTCAAACCTCATTCAATGCGCTTGTTATGACATTAAGAATATAGATGTATTATAAGATGAGCTGAAATGTTCTGCATAATAGATATAAACATGTATCTCAACCTATTAATCAAAATCAGTAGCACTATGTGCATAATATTTGGTATTAACGACTATATGTCCATACAATTTGAGACTAAAGGCTTTGCCCCTATCAGCAAGGTAGACTATAGATTTAAACCCGCATATCACATGCATTACATGTGAATATCACAGACTTTATCTGTCTAATAGCTCCAAAACAAGGCTAATCAATCCTACCAAAAACTGAGCTCGGTATAGATACTAAGCAGTTTCTAGTTTCGTGTGCTCCAGTATGGATGTCTTTCAGTGATTTAAAAAAGTATAAGTATTAAAAGTATGTGAGGATTCGATTGTACGTATATGTTTCACATATTTCTGAAATAAAAAGAAAAAGTCCTCTCTGATAACATTTGAGCTCAGAACGTAGAGGCTCATAGATATATACAATAATATAATTAAAATCAACAATCTATGGTAGTGGGAGGTGCATTCTCTAGGTAATACCAAACTTCTAATTTTTCCGATGCTTACTACTGAAATAAGATGATGTTTTAAAGAAAAATCTATATCTAAAAGAAAAATATATATTTAAAAAATGTACCCATATCTATGCCCACACACAAACACATATATGTATGCGTACTTATATATACATACATACACGTATGCACACAAACTCACATATGGGTATGTGTGTGTATGTATATATATATATATATATATATATATATATATATATATATATATATATATAT
>NC_068992.1:29700796-29710564 GCF_001194135.2 Octopus bimaculoides | reverse complement strand
ATTCTTCATCTACTATTTGTTTCAGGTTTATTTCTTTTTTTGGAAACTACAAGATATTGTCAAAAGCACTTTCATTCCTAGAGATAGGCTTTTAAATACCTCTTTCTTAGCATCAATATTGAATTTATGTTTCCTTGGTTTTAATATACCACAATGACTACCGGTTTATTTATTTTATTTATTTTTTTTTATGTATGCCATATGCAAACTTCAGAATTGCGTTTTATTTCGGCTTTTGCTTTATTTTTCAAAACACATACGTAAAACCTGGAAAATACAGCTTTTATTAGTTTAATATTTTTATTCACTCCTGACAGCCAGATTTTTTTTTGTTTACGTTATTTTGTGTTTCTTTTTCTTTTATTTCACTTTTGTGAATGTCATTTTCAATATGTGTTTGGGGAGTTTTCCTTTTCTTTCTTGCCACATATTTTCATTCTTTTTGAAGCGTTATATCAATTTGCAAAGCACTCAAGGAAATGGTCATTCTCTTGCACTAGATGTTTCTTTGAAATTAGTTTGCACATTTTCAATACTTATTTTACTCACAACAACAACTTCTGCGGCTGCTGCTGCTACTGCTACTGCGACTACAACTACTACTACTACTACTACTACTACTACTACTACTACTACTACTACTACTACTACTATTGTGGCTATTTTGGTGAGATCGCTGTTGCTCTATAAAATGAGCATTTGCAAGAAATTATTATTGTTATTATTATTATTATTATTACTGTTATTGTTATTATTCATATTCTTATTTATTATTTGACGCGTCTCTTTAATCGTGTTTTTCCAAGAAATGGAAACGTTTGCTCCATATGAAACGCAAGCATGCAACACCTCTTTTTGTATTTGAGTGTGTGTGTTCATGTGTGTTTGTATGTGAGCGTTTACGTACGTGCCCGTGTGTGTGTTAATGTGTGTGTATGTGTTTGTTTGTGTGTGTGTGTGTGGGTGGGTGTAAATGTATGCCATGCTATTGAATCTATGAAAAGATCCCTACATATATAAGATTTGTTCCGCTCTTAGTAATGTTATCTAATATAGAAGGTACAAATTTCTCGTTGTTTCAACTACTCCTAAGGCTCCAATTACAATGAAATTAATTTTACATTCATTCGCCACGTAAGTTTCATTTCTATCTTGAATATCTTATATTCCGAGCAAATTCATGGTCAGAACGAATCGATATGTCGATAAAGAGACATTATTTTCTGCGTTACTCTTTAATAATAATGTCTGAGAGCTTTTCTTTGATCCTTATAATTGTGCACAGTCATAGTCTAGAACGCTGTAATTTTGTTGTTTCTATTGATGGTGTTTGATAAGCTAGTATATCATTATATTTTTGACCAGTAAATATATTTCCCCATTGGTCACGAACCATTGAGTTAACAACTAAGTGTTCAGTCGGTGTACTAAAAATAACAGCTAAATATATTTCATATTACAAATAACCCATTAGATCATGCAGTCTAATGTAGATCGTGCACTAAGCATTAATCCTGGAATGTCATGTATGGTAATTATGATACAGGTCTTTTTCATCAGGGCTGATGTGGCTCCGTACCGAAACTATATGGTAAAGTTAGACATCTAAGAACCATACAATCAAGTACTTATTGGTGCTCAGTATTTATTTTTACCCATTCATTCGGTTATATCGTCGAGTACTGTATCTCAGGATACTCAGATCTTCGTATCGTTTTAAAAGTTATATATATATCAGTATGAATGGCATTTTCTCACTATGCTAGTAAAGCTAATTTAGTTGGCTGTTTCGTCTGACTTGGACGAGTTAATGAATGATATATGCGTGGTTATGTAGCCCAGCAGAAATCCATGCCGAATACCAGTCAAACTAGGACATGAGGAAGCCTCCACGACGTCCCGTATAACTTGCCAGAGATGACTACCGAACATCGCTCAACACTCACCATACAGAATTAAAAAGTACGGAGTACATTCTATAAATTAAACTCCATATATATCGTGTACGAAACGTATAACTGGATAAGGGTGAAATTTTTAAATCGCATTTCTGCTACAACGGGTAGATATGAAGCTAAACGACAATTTCAAACCATTCCCTCCTCGTAGGAGTTGACTTAGAAAGGATTTATTTTGCCATGTCTCTCCATTACACGCAAGTATGTAATGAAGGTTATACGCATCCGTGTTTGCTTTATGTTATAGTCCGATTGAGTTTGTTTAACACAGAAGACATCATGTCCTGTAGTTTATTGATTGAAATCGTTACAGTCTTGAGCAACATGTTTTGGGTTTTATCAGATATTATCTCCCTTCGTTGTACATTATTCAGAGTACATTTCCTTTTTTCCTAAGCCAGTAGCACGTGATGGGAGATAAATTTCATTCTTCATGATATAATGTATTTTTCATATACAGAATAAATGGCTGATTTTATATTGAATTTGATGAAAGTACCCGTCAATATATTTATTTACATTTCATGTAGAGAAAATTCCATTTCCCACTATTAAGGTTTCGTTTTATCAGTTTTCAAAATAATAGAGGCTTTGAATTTCATTAAGTTGCCAGCAAATCTTGCAGCGTACTTCGTACTGTGTTTTCCTAAGTTGGTTTCATAAGCTTCGGCTCATAGCCATACTCATCACCATTCAGAAAAATATCATATTCATACCCTAATGCCGACCCACATGCAAGTTTGATGAATACGCTGTGATTAATTTAATTTGTGGGGTTTTCATTTTTTGCATCTATTGACCTGAATTCTTTAGTTAGCTAAAGATGTGGATGTAATTTTTATTAATTGAAATTATTCAGCTCGACGTTTCCATTTGTGTTGTGACATGATTATTATTCTTATATGTAATGTGTTTATGATAGAGTTATGATCCATCATTTGATTAATTTCCCAATAAATTAGATGCAGGATAAGTATATTTTCTGTACCATTATATATGAAATCCTGCTTTAATTACATATATTTTACTGCCAATTCATTCGTAGTTTACTTCATTTGCAATTAATTACAACATAATCGCGCCGTATAGTCCCTGCTTATTAAGGACGCTTATATGTATAAATCGCACGTCTCTTTATACAACGTTATTTGTCTCTTCTTCCTTCTCTCTCTATCTATTGTTTCTTCCTCTCTCTATCTCTCTCTATCTCTCTCTATCTCTCCCTATCTCTCTCTATCTCTCTCTATCTCTCTCTATCTCTCCCTATCTCTCTCTCTCTCTCTCTCTCTCTCTCTTTCTCTCTCTATCTCTCTCTCTCTCTCTCTCTCTCTCTCTCTCTCTCTCTCTCTCTTTCGCTTTCTCGATTATCCTATTTTTGACTTTAGTAGTCTTGGCACAATTCCCAAATCTTAATAACGTCTACACATCTTTACAGAATAGGTATATACTATTTGATGCACTGTAATATTTATATTTTCCTAGACAAACCCCACGCAGACGTGGTTTCAACACAGGACTTACTGATTAAGTAAACACGAATATAAAATTATAATCGGTTACACGGTTTACTATACCTACTGGAGAATGGGAATAATTTTTCTTTCTGTCTTATGTAGTGTAACAGGTCATTTTTCCCTGTTGGCTGCCTGGTTACCTTACTAACGAGTAAATATTATGAATATGAAATGATTTCTATTCGTTGCAGAGCATTTTCAATAGTTTTCTATACGTGGTTTCCGCCATCTTTCGTTTTATACAGATTCGTTATTGAGAACATTATAGAATATTGTCTTTTGACATCTACATCTTTTACGCTCCTTTATTTGGAATGGTTTACTTTTGCATCTGTGAATGCATTGTGCTACAGCGTTGCATGCCAATGTTTTTCATAATGGTAGGTTATCTGTTCGAGGATTGGTTCTGTATTAATCGTTAAGGGTCGTCTTACATTCCAGTAAATAATGGAAGTTCAATATGCTCATTAGAGGTTTCTGTAAAATGTTTCTGACATATTTTCAGTGCTTTAACAACACCAATTCTTTCGAAGTCAATGGTTAACTTTTAAGGATTAAATACTATCAGTGAATTTAGACATCATCCTCATCAATTATTTGATATTTCAAGTTTTCTTCGCAATCGATTCTTGTTATTTATACTGATAACGCTTTCTCTATTGATTCCTAAAGTTTCCTCCATTTCTAGATATGCTAAAGGACTTTATTTAACAATAGCTTGTTGATTTGATGTCATAAAAGAAAGTTGAGATTTTTAGATAAATCAAAACCTTCCAGTTATTTATTTCATGCAGTGCATTATGTGTTCCTTTCAGTACTCGTTTTATCTCTCTTTTATTTCTGTGACTTCTTTTCTCTCTTTGTTTTATTCTTGTAAATATACGCATGATGTGAGTATATATGCTCCCATGTGCGTATATTTCATAATACAACTGCAATTAACTAAATATACACGGTTCCAACAGATACAAGATTTTGCTGTTTTAAACTAACACTGAGAGGCATATTACAATTGGCAGCTGTTCCTCAGTTCATTTCTTTAAAATATATTTTTGAGAGAAACCTGCTGGGATATACTTACTTATTGCCTGTGTTGCAATGAGTTCGCCTTAATCGTTTTTACTATTATTTTACGTATTACCTACTCATGCATTCTACGTATTATTGTTTCTCTCTAAGGGGAATTGAGATATTGATTATTCTCAAACTTTATTCTACTGTTATTTGATGCGACCACGAAGTATTTCGATTGAAGTTGTGTATACGCAAATTACATTTCTACTTTAAGTATGAGATCACAGCACCGCATTTACATTGGTTTCGTCTTTGTGTAACACTTATGCTAAGTATTATATCTCTATTTCTGCGTTTCTGCTTTATTTTAAAATATACCTCCGTATTTTATACATCATACTTTCATCTCAATGTTATTACCTGCGTTGCGCTACAATTTTACAGTGTAGTGAACTCATAATAATTATATGAAATATTCGTTGATATTTTGTAATCTTGAGACAGGTGTTTTCAATCGAAAGCTAGTCACACTAGATTTGAAACTCCAAATATACACTTGGTTTTAACGTTCACCTCATCTATTTGATTCTTCTACATATATAAAATTGTTGATTCGCTTTAAAATGAGAATAAGCTTATAGCCGACATTTTGGGATCAAACGGAAATGCGCATTGTTCATGCGCATGTATTTCTTCTATGGTGTAGGTAAGGCTTACATCATTTCTGCATCATCTAACCCAAAGAGAATGAATGAACAGAAACGTTTTATAGCCACTTACATAAGAAAATGTTCCAAGGAAGGGTAATATGTCCATGTAATGGGTACACAAATCCATACAGCTATGGAGATCAATGTTAATTCGACAGATATTGTTCAGTGGAACCTCCAGAAAGGAAGGGTCTCTTAAGAAGTACCATTCTTAACGGATGTTATTTTATGTGGAGGAATTATGAAAACCTTTGAAAATCCAGAAATGAAGAAGATATGAATGCTTAAACTGGAAACTAAAATGTCTTATTAGTAGCTTTCGTTGAAATACATTTAAAACATGCAGAAACTATACATTGATAACTCCCGCGAATACAACCAAACTCTTCTACCAATAATAGACAGTGCATATATATGATGCAGAAATATTTCAAAAAATGTCTTTTAAAGCTAATTCATTATGTATCTAAGGGACACAGAAATGTACTCGATTCAGGATTCAAAGTAAACAAGAAAGAAAAAAAACTAATAAAAATATTACTAGCAATTTCAGGTATAAATGCATGTCCACGGATATTTCGTCTGGTAATTTTCATAATCTAATCCCAAAAGATGAAAGTCCAGGTCAAATTCTGGGGATCCGCATCCTGAACGTGAAGAGAAGAAAGACCAGACCAGTGTTGCTCACCACTGCTGCCGATTCACTTTCTTTAACGTATGCCTCATACGACTACATCTGGAAACAAACTGATACAAATAACTCTAAGAATTTAAGAAATACAGTACAGAGCGCTCACGCATATTTACACAGCTACACCTTATTTTGTAGCATAATTTTCTTTTAGAGCGAAATTCTCAGAAAACTTACAATGTTTAATTCATCTCCGGACATTGCTATGTGATCAACTGACATTAGTTATTGTTTTTTTAGTCTAAACGTTTTCTCTTTTATATATTAATATATATTAATATATGTTAATGTCACTCAACTCTATCATATACGTTATCATTATTATTATTATGACTTGTGTGTGTGTGCGTGGTGTGTGTGTATTTGTGTGTGTGTGTGTGTGTGTGTGTGTGTGTGTGTGTGTGGTGTGTGTATTTGTGTGTGTGTGTGTGTGTGTTTACTTATTGGATACATGCAGACAACTAGTGACATCGAGACAGACAATATTGAGCAGAGGAACAGAAGCAAAAGATTAATGAGCTTGTTGGGAGGTGGTATGTGGTGGCCTAACTCAGACGAAAATGTGTTGTATTATAGAAGTAACACAAAAATAAATTAGTATGCCTTTGTGGTAGAGGCTCAAGCGTATTACTGAGTAAATATTTAAAAACCGTTTTTAGTTTTTTCACATGTTTTTCATAAGCGTGCTAGTAGCAATGACGTTCATTTTGTTTCATGTTGATAATTTTCCCAAACATAACAAGTTGGAACAGCAAATGTTTGGTATCCGTTCATCTGGTGAAGTTGTGTTTGCTATTGATTTCATCAAATGTTGCTTTTCTTTGTAATGTGGAATGCTAGGGAGAGAATTCACAATCGTTGTTTATACTGTAGTAATTTTTATTGGATATCGCTTCGTTAGTTTTACTTCATACTGAATTTTACATGCTTGATTTTTCATACGTTTTGCAAATGTACATCACACTTTCATCTTCTGTCAAATCATACTTCCGGAAATATTTAAGTTCCTTGCCACAGTTTAGAGGATTGAAATTTTCTGATTTTTAATATAGTCTAAGAGTGGTTGAGTGTGAAGGTTTGTGTGTTCTATTTAAATTGTTAGTCGCTTGTCGGTGCAGATATCAGTCAAACGTAAATCGGTATATATTTAATATAACAAATTATAAAAATCAATTTAGCTCTTTCAAAGTATGTTTTCTCAAAATTCAGTATTCGTAAGATTTTCGTTTTTAATGTGTTGTTTACATAGAGGAAATAGAAATTTTAAGTACCTTTTTTTTCTTCTTGCTCTACATACCCAACTCTTTACTATTCTTTGAAATTTCTGTCAAATTGAAGGCTCAATGGGTATATTTTTTTCTTTAGTTTTTATGTATCCGGAACTTTTAGTTTGTATGTTGCTTTTGTACTATAGTTATTTCTACTCCAAATATTATTATCATTATTAAGGAGATGAGGCGAGAAGGCTCGTACTTTTGATGTAACCAGAGCAAACTTGTATCAGTGGGGTTCATTGACTGACCGTAGTTAGACTTCCTCCTGTATCAAGAGGATTGCATCATGTATGCTATCACATACCTTATATACTGCCTGCACTTTTATCGCATTTCATTGCTTTTTCCATTCCTTTATCTCATCATTTATGCAAATCCCATATAAACTGTTGTCTGTCCTTGTGATGTATCTCTCATCTATGCCCATGTGGCAAATAAAAGAAATTATCATAATTATTATGGTTATTTCATTTATGAACAACAGATTAGATTGCTGGTAATGATTCCTAACATCGTGCTACAACAAGTAACGTTAGATGCCAAGAACATTCCTAAGTATCCTAACAAGTATTAGCTTGATTAACTCAATAACTTTTGATAGTAAAAAAACCTACCGTTGCCTTCTAGACTACTGAGTGATATAGCGTTTTTGCGTTGGGCCTTTTTGTTTACTAGCATAGATGGATTGCCCGTTACGGAAGAATGTATATATGTATTATAATCTTATCTTAATATTTTTTGTTGTATCTTTTATCAAATCCCTTATTTTTCAGTCTCTTTTGAGCGATGTAACCCCTCCATTTATGTAAAATATTGCCACTGATATTGCCCTAACTGCATAATAAAATAAATTATTATTATTATTATTATTATTATTATTATTATTATTAGTAATAGTAGTAGTAGTAGTAGTAGTAGTAGTAGTAGTAGTAGTAGTAGTAGTAGTAGTAGTAGTAGTAGTATTGTTATTACTATTATTATTCCTTGGTAACAAAGTGTAGCTAAAAATGCACCGGAGTCTTTAGTCGTCTGTCTAGTCATAACAAAGACCTCAGACAGATAATAGTTTCCTTAAAATGTGCGCTGTGCCTAATTAGGCTGCTTCAAGACATCAATATTCAACGGGATTTCCACTTGCCTTAAGAAGTCTTGAAGTTTCAGCGGGATTGAGCCCAGCGCTCCGATCACCACTGGTATCACATTTACATTACCCTCTTGCAATCCATAAAGTCTTGCCATTTCCATTTTCAATTCAGAGTACTTGATGATTTTTTCAATCTCTTTAATCACAATATACATGTCATTTGGTATGGCTATATCAAGGATCTGACAGTATTTGTCTCTCTTACTCAATATGACAATACCCGGCCGACGATGTTCGATTACATGATCGGCCTGAAAATCATGGTCCCAGAGTATCGTTACTTTTCCATCCTCCTTCTCATACCAGTTCTGTTACTTCAAATTAGTATTAATGGCATAAGAGCCAATGTTCGGAAGAATTGTTTCGGAAGAATTGTTTGAAGAATCTGTTCTCTTCGAACTGCTTATTTTTGTTCTGATCTTCTGGATTTTTGCCATGATCTTCTGTTTTATCTGCTCTATTATTGCATCAAACCCGTTCTTCCGTATTTTATATTTCTTCTCTAATTTTTCTTGATCGGTGTTTTTCCCATTTTCCAGTTTCCTCTTAGCATTTGCTCAATAGCACAATAGCCCGGAGAAGATTCTTTGTTTGTGTTATGTCTTCCGTCTGGATGTATGGTATGACAGTATTTATCTTTTGTGTCACTACATTTATCATACTCCTATCCACCCTTCTCATATTCGTGGAGATTTTTTTCTTCTGGTGCATTCATCAACTCGGTGAGTCGTCTTTGAATTTCAAGCAATTCATTATATAGTTGGTTCATTTCCCCTGCATGTCACCCACCACAGTATCAGGGTTCACTGTATAACGTTCCTGTTCTTCATCCTTAACAGCCCCACCACCATTTCCCTGTTCCTCTTGTCTACACTTCTGTCTGCTTTCAACTCGTACCTCTCTGCTTTCAATTCCAACTATCCTTTGTAGCCCATCCGCAGGGTCTCTCAGACGCTTACTAATCCGAGATATTTCTACTCCAGTTTAGTAACCCTTCTTCCCAATCACTCTCACTTGGGGCATTAATTAATTTTCTGATTTGGACACATGTCCTTTTTCCATCCAAAATTTCAAGATACGTCGGACTATTCCATGACTTCTTTCCAGCTTTGCTTTTTCATGACATCCAATAAGTATATTATACTCTTCCTTCGTCCACTTGCGTCTGTTTTTGTGACATAACGACCGTCCGAGGCCAGAACAGTGCCCCAGATGCGGAGAGTTTCGGACACGCCGGGCGAGAAACCTTTACCATGATTGGCTATAGCTTCATTCTCGCCGTTAATACTTTCATTGTTGTGTTGCATCCTGATTTCATGAGTCGTTCGTGGGGTTCCCACGAGAGCTGTTATTGAGATCACATCTCTCTCTTCCTCTCTTTTTTGCATATATACGTGCACATGTATGTACACACACACACACACACACACACACATATATATATATATATATATATATATATA
>NC_068992.1:29699564-29700768 GCF_001194135.2 Octopus bimaculoides | reverse complement strand
CACACACACACACACACACACACACACACACACACACACACACACATATATATATATATATATATATATATATATAAGGTGCTTGTATTGTGTTGCCTCTATAACCAGAGTGATTATCATTATCACTACCATTCTACCTATAGCATTTAAAATATTAATAATAATATGGGTCCCGGTATATTGCAGTAGTTCTTCGTCACTAATTATCAAATACTCGGCAAGCGTTCTCCTTTCACTCCTTATACAATCGTCTATACAAATTAGTCATCTGCCATCATTCTTTCTTTTCATATACAGTCTGTCAACGTTCGCAATTAACACTTAAAAATATCTTCTGCGCTCCCAGCATGAATTGTAATCCAGGGATCATTCACAACAAATTTTTAGTTCCCTTACTTTTCATTTCAAGTGCTCCCACAATCACTGATATTTTAACTGTCTTGAGATACTATCTTTTCTCCAGCTACTGTCGTCATCTGCCTACCGTTACTATTATTATTATTATTATTATTATTATTATTATTATTATTATTATTATTATTATTATTATTATTACGAGTATCATCATGTTTGTTATTATTATCATTATTTTCATCTGTATCCTCATCTTCTTCATTATTATTATTATTATTATTAGCATTATTACGAGTATCATATCTTTGTTATTATTATCATTATTTTCATCTGTATCCTCATCTTCTTCTTCTTCATTATTATTATTATTATTATTATTATTATTATTATTATTATTATTATTATTATTATTATTATCATTGTCTGATTCAAACGTGATAACTTTTGGTTATGCAGTTTTTTTCTTTATTATTAATCTTGTATTAAATGTGTCTGTATGTAGCCTAGTCTTAAACATTAAGCAGAGTTTATAACGCTGATATCATTCAAATCATAAAAAAGACACAACGAATAACTTTTATGAAGTTAGATTAGTTATTCACATTGAAATCGGTGCGTCTTTTCTATGATAAAGCATTTGCGTGTTTCAAAGTGTCTGTTATATTCAATTCTTCCTTTAACTTCTGATACGTTATTTTCTAATCGATGGTGAAAGCAGTAAATTCTCAATAGTTTAAGTATACAGAGATGTAGATAACTACAAAGTGTTTCCATAGAGCCAAGACTTACTTGCAACTCAAAGCCATTCATTGTTTTGCAGCCTTAACATATTGTGACAATTTATATATAT
>NC_068992.1:29696878-29699417 GCF_001194135.2 Octopus bimaculoides | reverse complement strand
TATATATATATAATGTTTATATTGGCACTTTCATACGTTCGTAGTAATCATTAAATTTTAAAATGTGTTGACTGATAGTTGAGTTGGGTGCTTAACAACTGTAGTAAAATGACGTCTTCCTTTTTATACCTTTTAGAAGCCTCCGACAAGCGGAAGTCTTTGAAACTATTAAAAGCAAACATCCACATGAACAAATAGGATAAAACATTCACAGTATCCAAGTGTAATAATAATAGATATGGAATGTGTCAATACATGCATATTGGTAGATACGTTAAAACAAAGAATTGCAAACAATTGCAAATATGAATTGTAAAAGCCTACTGCATTAAATGACTTAATAGCGAGGATTTATACATTGGCAAGGCAGGGAATACACTATAGGAATGCACTTGGGTCCACAGACAACAAAATTGGAACATAAATGTTTACCAAATTCCATTGAGCGAACGTAGAGAAACATGTGGTCAGAAAGTGTTTCTAATTTTCCCTTTCCACAAACTACATGACACAGGTGATGTTGAAAGAATGAATAAAGACAACGCTTCATTAAAATGTCCAAACCTGTTTTGAACGGAAATAACAACAATAATATAACAACCAGTTAATGATGGGGATGAAAAAAATATCTTTTAACATATGAATATAAACAAATTGCAGAAGACTCCCGGTCGAAACCAACTAAGTTTGCTTATTCATAAAATATGTAAACCGCAAGCTAATTGGTTATAATAAAGGCCTGCATTTATGCCAGTGATATCGGTGCCCCCGGTAAAACGTGAGCTTAAGCTGCATGCTGATTGGTCAAAATCACATTCGTAAAATTCAGATTGTCGGAGCCTTCTAAATGGTATAAAAGGGAAGAAGTCAGTCATTTTACTACAGTTCTCCAGCACTCAACTCAACTGTCATTCAATACATTTTGAAATTTGATGATTACTACGAACGTATGAAAGCGCTAACTGAACTTTATGAACATTATAAACTATTTTTTTAATGTTTCATATACGTCAACATTGTAATTTTTTTTAAAAATACAATAATAAAAAAAATGTGAAAACCAGACCATGATGTACCTATATTCTACTGATATACCATTCAATATACGTTTACAGAAATTAAGGAAAATATATATGTATATGTATATTCTCAGAACGTAGAACAGGTCTGAAGAACTATAACAATCGTTGCGATAACTTAAATAAATAATTGTATCGGGTCCATCGTCCATATTTTCTTGTATATCTATCATTTTATTTATAGGACTGCCATTCGTCAATTAATTTTGTCGGTTGACTTGACTTAAATTATTCTTCAGAAACACTAACCGAAAAGCAAATTTTAAAATGAGCGTGGTAATGTTATTTTGTGTCATCTCCACTCTCTTCTATATGTATTGATTTATGAATCCTTGTTGTAGAAACTGGTGGTAATGAACTGAGCCACAGAAGTCTGTGTCGACATGTAAATCGATGTCTCACTGGATCGATGTCGCATTTTACATCGGATACAATGCCAAGGTGGTCAGTATCATTCTAAAAGAAGAAAGAAACTGTGCCAAGAGCAAACATTAACCTGAAAATTGTGTGTATCTAATATTACAGCTCGGCAGTTAGAGAATATAATGTATTCTAAGATGCTATACAAAGAAGCCGTTTAAACTGCTTGGCATCTAACTTGTTTGGAACATTTTTCCCAATCTTTAGGAATCCTTACACTTCGTTGGAAATTTCATCTCTACTGTATCATACATTTCCATCCGCACTTCGTATGTGTTGCTGACCTAGAATTCGTTTAAGACACTTTCCAATTTGATAGTGCCGCTTAAGCTCTCTGTTAAAATTCGATTTCTAATTGGTATTCAACTTTGTAACAGTTGACAATGCTTTAGGAATGCATCATTTAATGTCCTTCTCACTTGTATCAACTCACGAACCAAGAAATAAAAAAAAATCAATTACAATTCCCAAATCGTATCCATATATTGTTAAAATTTCAAACAAACGTATTCATTGTTAATAGCTGGCCTTGTGCCAAAATATGAACCACCAGTATATGCATCATGTTAGATTTTTAGCAGATCTGAATGAGGAAACTATAAAAATACTTGAGCAAAATCCACTTATCATTAATGCCCTCTAAAACTGGTAGAATACGGGAATATTTTTAGAGTTAGAAACACAGACATTTAGTTTTAATGTTTGGCGAAAGGTGGGGCAGGGAGGAGTGATGGACATGGTTTGTAGTTCAGAACGAAATCTGTTCAGAGACAACAGACATTATCAAGAAAGGAAAAATTAATTTTTTATGAGGGTCAATTCACAGTTAGAAAATTAAAATTATCAGACTTGGAAGACTTTTTGTAAAAGAGGTGGTACACAAAAAAAAATACGTTAAGAGATAGATATCTGTAGATAGAAATGTAGCAACATTGATGGATGTATACATACGTAAATGCAAATATTTATACACACACACACATACGTATATATATACACACATACATACATACACACACACACACACACACACACACACA
>NC_068992.1:29692078-29696868 GCF_001194135.2 Octopus bimaculoides | reverse complement strand
TATATATATATATATATATATATATATATATATAAGTATATACCTGGGGATGATTGCGTTTTCGTCATAAAATTGTTTCACACCTATGAAGACGTAAATGAGACCTAATATATAAATATGTGCAGCAAAACTATATAGTTTTAACTGACTATTTACGCTTCATCACGACAGCCGTTGTTGCGAGGCTGTCTTTTAGAGGTTAGGCTAAGCTCTCCACAATTTATTGACAGGCTTGAACGTTGAATTTTCTTTCCAGATTTTTATTATTAAAATTTTTTTTTTTATTTATTTATCGCTATTGCCTTTAATTAGGAAACATTGTTTTCTAATATAGGTACAAGGCCAAAAATTTGCGGGGAGTGGGCCAGTCGTTTAAATCGACTCCAGTATGCAACTGGTATTTAATTTATCGACCGCGAAAAGATGAAAGGCAAAGTCGACCTTGGCGGAATTTGATCTCAGAACTCAAAGACAGACGAAATACTGCTAAGCATTTCACCCGGCGTGTAATCAGGAAACATTGTTCAACGATATTTACCTTTTCGATTTACTAGAATAGATTACATCATTAACCTGTTACCTTCCCACGTTGTCTATGCTGTATTTAGAACCTTGTGAGTTTGTTTCAGTTCATTTGGTCACAAGAAGGCCGATATGTACTTCATTACTGGATCCAATATCCTTGTTCTCTACAGTGACTTTAGCGATATGCTTGACGCTATATTTATGTATATATGGCTATGAGATGTTATCAACCAATTTCATCAGGCATCGTATACACTGTAATGATCCTGACGCCATATGTTTTAGATTTTAGAGAGTTGTGTTAGTGAAAGCGGAGAAAAATTCATACAACTCAATTTGATTTATAGATTATTATTTCCTGTGACATTCGATAATTATTGAGCAAATAATTTGTATGCTATACCGACAGCATGTATTTTCAAATATCGCATTTAACGAAATTTAGACTTTTAAACACAAATTAACAGTTTAGGTATTACCTTACTTTCGGGTGCGAGCACACTCTTGATCAATTTGACATTTTAGATCAACACAGAAATGGCCGGATCTACCTCACTCTTACAGCAACCGCTCTCACACCATCTCACAATCTCTCCTGGTTTTGGCGTCCTCCCTCCCCAATCCAACCCTCCCAAGCTCCTCCGCCTGTCCCCTTCACGTTTTCTTTTGTCGACCTAACTTTCGCGGTTCATTCACTTTAAACTCAAGCACCCTTCTCGGAACCTGATCGTCATCCCTCCTTAGCACATGTCCCTACCACCACACTCCATTTGCCCTTGCCAGCTGTTCCACCGACTGCTCCAACCACAGCATCCCCATCAAGTCCTCAGCTCTCCTTTCATCCAATAGTTTCACACAACATATTGCTCTCAACATTGCTTTCTCAATCCTTCTCCAAACTGCCATTTCGCTTTCCCTCCCATACAGCATTGCAGATCTCACGCAACTCGGATAAACCTTTCCTTTCATCTTCAAGGAGAACCTTTTCCCATATAATAACACTCCACATTCCCTGAACTTCACCCAGCCAAGTCTCACTTTTGCTGTTACTGATGCTTCACATCCATCACTTACATCTACCCTATCTCACAAATAACAAAACTTTCGCCATTTCCACCACGTCACATAGCGTTTCCACTGGTTCCGCCAGACCTCCACATATAAAATTTCTTGCAAGTCTTGGGGTCACCTTCTTCACTTTCGTACATCTACCATGAATCCATTTCCCAAATTTTGTGCACAACACCGCATTTGCCATTACGCTACCCCCCCCCACACACACACACACCATATGTATCTACCTCATTAACACTTCTCCTTCCACCCCAATTGCCATCACCTTCCTGACGCTTACCTTCACACTCTTGCTTTCAAATGCCTCCTTCCATTTACAAACCTTTTCCCCCCAATCCCTCCATCATCTCACTCATCAAAACAAGGTCATCCGCATACAGTATCTCCATTATCAATCCCTTTCTTACACTTTCCATCACTACATCAACCACTATTGGAAACGACAACAGTGACAACACAGATCCCTTATGCACATCAATTTTCACCGGAAACTCCTCCGACAGCTCGGATACCTCTTCATAAAAACTCATCACTCACCTCATTATTATCTCTAGTACACCTTTCTTCCTCAATTCTCGCTCAATCACCTTCCGTGGAACCCTATCAAATGCCTTCTCCAGATCAACGAAGCACCTGTACAACTCCTCCTTATCTCGGTATTCCTCTTGCAATCTCCTTACAATGAGCGCTACCTATACTGTCCCACTTCCTGGCATAAAACCAAATTGCATCTCGTCCACATCCACCATTTTTCGAATTACCCCCTCCAATACCTTTGTACAATGTTTATTGCATGCGCCAATAACTTCACTCCCCTATACCCCCCACAACTCATCGCATCCCCCTTTCCCTTGAAGATCGGTACCACCACAGTTAGTGCCTAGTCATTTGACATTCCTCTTCCATCCACCAGTTCACCCTGGCAGAACTCTATCAACACAAGAATCCCTATCTTTCCACTTGCAGTTATCATTTCCACACTTACTTCTGATGGCCCGGCTGCCTTTCTTGTTTTCATTTCCTTCATTGCTTCCACTACTTCTTCCCGACTAACCCTCCTCACTGGCTCCATCATCACAGCAGCTTCCACCCTCTGATCCCATCTTTTCTTTTCGTGGGCTCTTTCCAAACTCTTCTCCTGTCCTCACTAAAATTTAACCTTCCTTCGCGCCCCTTCATATATCTTCCTCCTTCAACATCTCTTCCATCTTTTTCATCGATTTCATAAATGTAACCACGCCATCTGGGTTCTTATCCAGCCCCTTCAGCTTCTCCTCAGCCTCCTTCCTCAGATCTCGCAGCCACATTCTGTGCACGATTCTTCATCTTTATTATACCAGGCTTTCATTTTCTCAGTCCTATTATAACATAGTGCTTTTTGCCCCTAATTCTTCCTCCCTATCGCATCCCTCACCTCCTCGTTTCACTACCAAGTATCTCCTCAAACTCTCCTACCTTTCGTCCTCCCACACACTTCATCACATGCCTTTAGTATCCCTTCCATAAATGTGGTGCATCAATGCTTACCAAATCCCCAACTTTCTCCTCAAACCTTGCTCTTGTTTCTTCTTCCTTCAGTTTCCACACGGCCCCTCCACCTAGCCTCCTGTACACAGCACACATCCACCCTCCTCTTCTTCAATTCCTCACGCACTTCAGTTACCCTTCCACGAAAACTGCCCTCATTCCAATTTCCCAACCTCACCCCAAGTTTCTCCTCAGGTTGTCCGACATCATAAGGCAAGTCATGCTTGCGCGACCCAGGATAAGGGTTTGCACCACCTTTGGGCAGGCTGGTACTCATGCCTCTTTGCTATTTTCATGAGGCTTTTTCAGTGCTGGGTTTTCTAGGGGAGCATGCCCTTGCTTACCCCCAACCTCAGGTTCTAGAGAAGAGTCGGCCCGAGACCAAGGCATTTACCACGATTTTTAAGAAATGTGGAGTAAAACTAGCTCGGGAAGACAGGGATGCTACACCCTGAGACTCCTTTCGGAGCCCTCTACCTATCATAAGTATAAAGCACACACAAGTAAAATGGCCTGCTATTGTTAATAAAGATGGCAACAAAGGATTACATGATTCACGTTCAACATATACCAAATGCATTATGAAGAAAAGAAAAACGTTTACATGCAGATTACGGATGGCTTTTCTGTAAGGATTCTTTCATTCTGAATTTTTTTTTTCAAACATGCAAACGGCTGTGATACATGCATACATTCTAGAAATATTAATGAAGTATTCACCTGATATCGACTAATTCATTTTATAGTTGTTAATATCATTTCTTCAATTTCATATTCATTTGAAATTGTTTACATACACACAGTCACACATGTCTACATATATATGTATAAGTATATGTCTGTGTATGTATATATGTATGTATGTGTGTATGTATACATATGCACATACATTATATATATATATATATATATATATATATATAAACAAGCATATACGTATGTAAATACATGCATATATGTACATAAATGCATTATCTATCAGTGTGTGTATACGTAAGTGCGTGTATGCGTGCGTGTGTCTATGTGTATGTGTGTGTATGTGTGTGTATGTGTGTCTGTGTGTGTGTCTGTGTATGTGCTTATGGTGCACGTATAATGCTAGTGCATTGAGAAGGAAATTACCTTCTGTCTTTCTCTAGATGAATATTAGTGAATTGGTAAATGGGAAATATGAAGAAGCGCCGAAATCTTATTACGTTGGAGGAGACAAGAAATTTAATTGAAATCCGAATCAGTGCAGATATAAGGAAACCTTCCACACATGCACACAGCTAGACAGTGTATGCATATATATGTATATGTATATGTATGTACATTTGTATACATTTATCAATATCGCTACATATCTGTCTATATCTATGTCAAACTATCAACATATGGAAACACACGTATATGTATATACATACATACATACATACATACATACATACAAACATACATACGTAGGTGCAGTTATGGCTGTGAAGTAAGAAGCTTGCTATAAATGCAGTTGTGGATGTATGGTTAGAAGCTTGCTTCCCAACCACATGGTTCCCGGTTCAGTCCCATTCCGTGGCACGTTGGGCAAGTGTCTTCCACTATAGCCTAGGGCATACCAAAGCCGTGTGAGTGGATTTGGTAGACGGGAAATGAAAGAAGCCCGTCGTACATATATATATATATAT
>NC_068992.1:29691286-29691502 GCF_001194135.2 Octopus bimaculoides | reverse complement strand
ATATATACATAAGATACATATATACACACATATACAATATACGTATACATACACACACACACACATATATATATATATATATATATATATATATATGCGTATATACACATATATATATGCCTGTATGTATATGTATATAGAGAGAAGGATATATACGTATATATATATATATATATATATATATATATATATATATATATATATATATATGTGTGT
>NC_068992.1:29683721-29691276 GCF_001194135.2 Octopus bimaculoides | reverse complement strand
TATGTATGTATGTATGTATGTATGTGTGTATGTATCTATACATGGAGACAGGCAGAGAGAAAGAAAGACAGAAACAAACAGAGCGTGTGGAGAGACAAAATTATTAATGAGATATGTAGCATTGATTGAATTTTTTTTATTATTCTTAAATTGGTAAAGACATTATTTACTACCACGGGTACAAAGATGCCAGAGGGAACAGACTATTCTATCCAACTCGATGCTTGATTGTGTTACATCTATGAACCCTGCACTCACGAAAGTCAATAATTACTGGCGATATGATTTGAAACGTATCAAGAAATCAGAACCCATTTGTTTCGAAAGATGTATGCGTCTGTATGTTGGTGTAAGGGCATGTATGTGTTCATATATAGGCATATATATACATATATATTATTATAGAATCACATATATAAATATAAATATTTATATACTTGGTCATCCTATAAATAATGTAGTTTTTCTATACTTATATATATATATATATATACATGTATATATATATATGATATATGTATGTTTATGTTTGCATGTCTGTGTTTGCCCCCCCCCCTCCATCGCTTGACAACCGATGTTGGTGTGTTCATGTCCCTGCAACTTACCAGTTTGGCATCTGGGATCGAGAGAATAAGTACTAGGCTTGCAAACAATAAGTCCTGGCGTCGATTTGTTCGACTAAAGGCGGTGCTTCGACATAGTTGCATTCAAATGACTGTAAAAAATACAAGGAAAAGAATATCTATAACTATATGTGTGTGTACGTGTAGGTATAGATAGATAGATAGATAGATGGATAGATAGATAGATGGATAGATAGATAGATAGATAGATAGATAGATAGATAGATAGATAGATGGGTGGATAGATTTATCGATTGACTGTTTGATAAATGTAAATATAGGCAATGAAGTAGATAGTTTAGGTTAACAATTTCACAGTCCACGCATGCAAATGCGCAAATAGATTTTCATCTATCAAGAGATATAGGAAGATATTTCTGATAAAACTATAAACAAATAATTAATTAAAACTCTAGATCTATGTATGAAATTAATTGACACCCATCAAACAAAATTCCATTTTGTAGAATTTAGAAAACTGTGAAAAACCCACGAGCCGTCATTTTTCCTGGAACTCAGAAGTATTTTTCTTTCACTTCTGTATCGTTCGGAATGTGAGAAATGTTTATTGCTTCAACACTTTCAATCCGCCTTCCTCTACATTCGCACATACACATATACACAGATATACACACACACACAAACATACATACACATACGCACGTACACACATACACGCACGTACACACACGTACACACACACACACCCACACACACACACACACACACACACATACATATATATACGCTTAGCTCGCACTGCCTTAGTACTAGTTTATCGATAGGAATAATAACAATAATAAAAATAATAACGATCACGGACTGATATTGGATGAAACATTATGCAACTGTAGGATACCTGATGATTGCTCCCAGAATAGCCTTTACTGTATATAGATATATATATATAATTGTGCTGCATATTAAACAACGCAACACCACTAAAATATAGCGGTTAGATTTAAGTATGAAATTTCATTACATCTCACCAGGTTCGCTTACGCAGAACGTATAACCTCTACTTCGCATATCTATCAACATACTCTATCTCAAGGATACACCATTGCCTATAGTATTATCCGGTCAATTAATACTACAGAAATGCCTTCTGACCGTGGCAGAGCTTTATGAAATCGTTGTTCTGAAGCATACATGGAGATTTTAGAAGTTATAATCACCTGCTTTCATCAACTCTTTAAAATACTTCTTTTCAAACTATAGGTCATTATGTTCTGCCAATATACACTTCCTACTTCTTGCTCACCTGATTTGTAATGCCTTTAATTATCTTTTATGCCTTGGCAATCATCTAGTGTCTATTTTGTATATAATTCTCTTCTCCTTAAAACGACATATCTATTTACATTACTCTATAAAATATGATCTCGCAACCTTCCGCGTAACGTACAACTGTGCTGATTCGTATACTGTAACTTGAAATAATCTGCCTTATGTATATATAGTTGTAATGCATATAACTACGGCTAATGAACACCTGACACCAGAAAGAGTTGTGAAGAACTACCTGTAATTTCAATTCTTTACTTGTAGTTACTTCTGATTAAACTGCTGCACTAAACATCTGAAAGAAAGATAAAAGCAGAAAGAGGATTCCAAACTGCGCATTGTGGTTGCTGCGGAGGGATTTGATGCCACTTCAGTCCCAGGAGGTTGTGGTGCCTGAATAATCGAGATATGAGATTACCTAGCTATGAAGATCAGAGGCCATCATTGTATCGGCAGAAAAACATAGCGTCTGTGAGCTAGAACGAAAAGATGAAGACAAAGAGACACAAGTTGCGAAAATCCCAACTGGCCTGATTTTATTTACTTCACCTTTGAAAACAATGTTTTGTGACTAAGACGAAGTTTTTTTTTTAATAAGGATATCATACTGTTGATTACATCGATCCTTGCACATTACTGGTATTATCGAACTTTGAGGAAGAGTCCAGGAAGCAGTTTGAACTTTAGGACTTTAGGACAATGAAATGATGATTAAAAGCAGGTTTCGCAAAGTATTAGTTTGCTGTCTTTCAACTGCGCCAATATATACTTTTTTAATGCTTGTTTTTATTATTTTTTCCTTTAGCAAAACATGGCTATCTTTTCATCAGAGAAGATAGAGAAGCGCGGAATCTCCGCGTGGTCGTACGGCCAGGCTAGAAATAGCAATCAAATCTCAACTTCCACCCTACCATCTTAAGAAAGGACAAATTGGATGATGCAGTCCTCGATACATTATGTAAGAAAATAAAATGATGGGTTGGCGTTGATGATGTTTTTTGCTCAACTAGAGTTAAACTGGTGCTAAACATTGACAAAATCCATATTTGCAGTGTATAGTCGCTTAAATTGAGAGCAGTACTTGATTTGTACTTTATTTTGTGGACCTAGAAAGATGAAAGGTAAAGTTGATTTCGACGAGAATTGAACTCGGAAAAGAGAAAGATGACTAAATGCTAAAAGGTATTTTATCCAACGCTCTAACCAGTGAGCTAGAGATTCAAATGTGTCTGTAACGGATTGACAGTCAATGATCGTGTGGCAATTCTCTGAATATGGTCCAAGATGTTTTTGCGGACAACACTAGCACCGTTCAGTATACAGTAACATTACTCCGATGTGTCCACATCTGGACTTTGTAGAGTGTCAACAGTAATTGGGGCTGAAACATGTTCTGGACTTGAAGAAAAAGATTAGTCTTTTGAAATATTGCCGTAGCTGTGTTAACGATGTTTTACACCAGGAAGAATCCTCGTTCATACTGGGCCCCAACATTGAGAGCGACTATGCGAAATTTAGCTGAGTCCGCAGATGTTTAGAAGGGTGTGGTTCGTTGGTTCTTTTCTTGATACGTGTAATGTTAGAGTTTTTTTTTTTCTGTTAAAAGATGCAAGATAAGCATGGCCCCATTGGAAGATGCCCTTGTAGTTGACCAAGAGATGTATAGATTGTGTGATATTAATACGCAGACAGGGTAAATTAGAGAGAAATGAAGAACCGTATATCGTGCATAGAAGTGGGTGCTGTTGGATATAGTGACAAGTAGATTATAAATGTAGAGAAGGAAACGTGTAAAGCATAAAACCGAAATCTATCAAACATTTAACTTGGTTGAAAGAAAAGATAACGCTCCCAACAGAAAGCTTCTGATCTAAGAGAAGAAAATCGGGTAGAGTCTGTAAGTGGGATGGTTTGATAGGAGATTGGCTCGAAGAGTCGAAACCTTTGCTGATGTCAAAAGCAACAACATTAATTTTGTTGAATTTCTCTGAAGCAAGAGTTTGCTGGTGATGGCACATGAGTGTAGGTTTCCATTTCTTCAGTATTAGCGGAGCACATGGTGGTGGCTAATAAGTAGTGAGTCCTTATCAGGTATTTGAAAACGTTATTGTTAAGGGTTGTTTCCATTATTTTGGAGTGTACTAGGGCGAGAGGTGATTCGTTTTGAAAGTGAAATCTACTGATAAATGTCAGGATAAGTTCCTAAAGTAAGATGTCAAAGTGTTTGATGAGTGTAGAAGCAAACATGGGTGAGCAAATATGGGTGTCAGGGACAGAGTAGCTAGATATATTCACGGACATGTGTATGCTTGTGAAGAGAAGCCCATTGGATTTGAAAATGCTATTTGTGTAAGGTATTAACTATAGGCGTGTACTATAAAGTTAGACGAAAGGTGAGTGGTAAAAGTAGTCAATTTTTGTGTAGAAGCTGCTTATTGAATCACCATTGTTCAAAAGGGAAGGGAAAATGGTCTCGGCAAAGATGACTGCGATGCTTTTATAAAGGAGCCAGAAGGATCTAACTGCATGTTAGGTACTTGTGGCAACACTATGATCAGGTGACTCAATAGGTCCAGTGACATATCTGTTTTGATAGAGATTATGTTTTACGTGAGAAAGAGACCAAGGATTCTGAAGTGCCTGTGTGTCGGTCAGAAATGCAGGTAGAAGATTAGCAAGTTAAGATTTGCGTAAGGACATGTGAATAGCAAAAAGACGAGTATGAAATCCAAGAGATGTGAGTGTAGAAGTTAACGAGGACTATAAATTCGGAGAGATGAGAGATAAAAGAGTTGCTCTTAACGCTATAGAATTTAATAGTTATAATTGATGCTCGTTTCGGTGGTTTGGACAGGAATAGGCGGTACAGATATAGAGTAATGAGTCATAGGAAGTGGAAGTCTTTGATTCTAAAATCTAGGTGAAAGAGCGGTGATAGATTGAGTGAATGGAATCTATGTATGGATACATGTATGTGTAGCCATATATATTTGCCTGCATTAATATACATGTGTGTGTGTGTGTGTGTGTGTGTGTGTGTGTGTGTGTGTGTGTGTGTGTGTTACATGGGTTCCATATATCTTCACACATGTATGTGCATTTATGCATATTTTTTCTTAGTTAAACGTTAGGTACATGCTTTTCAGTCTCTCTATAGCAATATCATTCACACTTCTTATCCGTTTCCTTCTTCAACACTATCCTTGTCACGTTTCGTGTACTTATCAACCTCTAAACTTCCCCTAAGGAACAAGTAAAGCACTTATTTTCTCCCTTTGTTCTGCATATATCAGTCGAACTATTCAAAGAGAAAAAAGAAGCAAAACAAAATTTATAGATTATATCTCCTCGGTTATGGTATATAAACAATACACACAGATTAAATTAGATAATGCATAACTAGTGTCTAGGAGCCACTCACATTAACAAATCCTAATTTTTTAGTCGAATATGCTTTCATTAGCACGAAGATGTTTCTGAGGTTAATGACACTTTTGTTACATTATTTAAAGTATACATTAACTTGTTAATTGACAATATTACATCAGGAATTAATGACTCGTGTACAAAAGATAGAATCAACAGTCGACATTTTTAAATTAATAGGAATTTATAAAATGAAACTCCTACATACCACGTATGTTCTCGACAAATAAAATTAGTCAAAGAATATATTTTCAAGGTATAAAAATATCGTAATTTGAAACTGATATATGTATAATCACCATCGTCACCATCGTCGTCATCACCGTTTAACGGCCGCCTTCCATGCTCACATGGTTGGGGAAGTTATACAAACACAGACACAAACGCACACACACGCACACACAGAGAGGCACACACAACTCTCCACTCGGCCTTCAGCGGTTATAGACCAATGAAGTTTTACGTGTGTACATATGTTTATCTGTATTTGTGTGTGAATGGTATATATATACATGCACAAAGGCACACATATATAATGATATACATACATTAATATATGCATCTAATTTCTTTTAGGTATTGCGAGATTAATAACGTAGTGTAGCACTCAGTATACACATGCTTCAGAACAAAACAATAGACGAGTACAGAGTGGCAATAATGAGATAAGATGACAAAGGAATAAACGATTACCTTATTACCTTCACTAACTAACAGCTGTTTCTGTTCTGAGTTGCAGTGGACTCATTGTTGAGTGCCTGCGTAATACCTTATAGCTTCATCTCAGCATCAAATATGAAGTGCATCTTATAGGAGAAACAGCTGTTAGCTAATGAAATTCGTAAGATAATCGCTTACTCCATTTTGTCATCTTATTTTACTATGTGTGTGTGTGTGTGTGTTTACATGCACGATTGTGTGTGTGTGTGTGCTGTGTGTGTATGTGCGTTCGTGTGTATGTGAGTGCGCGGTCATCTACGATACTGTTCTTCATCCCTTTTTTTAGTCTTTCTCTCTCTCTCTCTCTCCCTCTTTTCTTCTCACTCTCTCTCTCTCTCTCTCTCTCTCTTCAAGCGGAAAGAATATGTTTCCGTTAATTGATTGTATGTAAACATTAAGTCATATGTAGACATAAACGCATTCTAGGCCCTGTCGAAGATATCAAAAGATAGATACTCGTTTCATCTTAACGGATTGAATAAACATGAAAGAAAGTATCTTGCTTAGGGACACCGCGACGTACCCTGTGCAGAAGTCAAGCGCTAACAAATGTGATCATGAGAAACAACTCACCACTTGGCCATGTAGCATATATGCGTGCATGCATGCCAGTACATGTATTTGTGTCTGTGCATGTGTGTATGGAAAGAGAAAGAGACTGAGAGCCGATAGATATGTAGAGAGAAAGATGAACTGAATATTAATTCCTTCACACAGAAGAACACAAACACCTATCTCCACTAAAATACACACACGCACATTTGTGTGCCTGCATCTTTATATGCGTGCGTGTATGAATACGTTCTTGTATATATATGCATATGTGTACTTGCATGTTTTTCGTGTGTGTGCCTGCTCCAATATCATTGTGTGTGCCTGCTCGAATATCATTGTGTGTGCCTGTAAATATGCACTGCAGCCGCATCTATCAAAGCAAATTAGCGGTTGAAGAGTTTAACAGATGAAGACAGCCTTACTTTGATAAAAAAACACAAGAAGTCATGCAGAATATATGAAACAATTTACAAAAACTGGAGAGTAGGGGAAATACTGATGTGCGTTGACCGGAAAATATAACAAATAATTGTAGAAGAATATGAAGTAATATGTAACGGAAGCTGACGGAAATATTCCAAGCATTTCTGCTAGAATGAGGTTAACTAATATCAACATTTAATAGAACACTGTGATAAGATGTCACAGTTGTTCTATTGTGTCAAAACAAGAAAAACAGGTGAAACTCTTGATTTATTATTATTATTATTATCATTATTATTATTATTATTATTATTATTATTATTATTATTATTATTATTATCATTATTATTATTATTATTATTATTGTTGTTGTTGTTGGTGTTGTAGTTGCTGTTGTTATTATTGTATACACACACACATATATATATAAATACATACACCCATATCAATACAAATGTGTATGTGCGCGCTCACGTGTGTGTGTATATATATATATATATATATATATATATATATATATA
>NC_068992.1:29683231-29683711 GCF_001194135.2 Octopus bimaculoides | reverse complement strand
TATATATATATATATATATATATATATATATATATCTGTGTGTATGTGTACATATGTATGGTTGTGTACATTCTTACATATCATATGTTTCGTTTGCCTATGCATGTGTGTACGCCTGTTCATACGTGCATATGCATGAAGAAGAGGCCAGGTAATATATTTTGCGAAATATAGCATCAAACTGACCAAATGTCTGCCAGTCACAGATTAAATAACAAAAGAAACATGAGTCAAAATATTCATTTTACAAGCGGAGAATTGCAGAGGTTAGACATGGATTTTCTCGCATATAAAACTCCAAGCAATTACTAATGTAACTAACAAGTGGTCGAGTTTGCGCGTACTCACAGGAAGATAGTTGTGTGTATATTGGTGAAACATATATGTACATACACATGTACACAAACAAATACAAACACACATATTTCTTTCTCCCTCTCTCTCTCTCTGTAGACATATATATATATATATATATATATA
>NC_068992.1:29678058-29682770 GCF_001194135.2 Octopus bimaculoides | reverse complement strand
TATATATATACGAAAATAATGAATAAGTTGATATAACAGTGAATGTACTAAGTGTACGTATATGTACACATCATACATGTATCTCTGCTTATTTATTATTTGTTTTTCTGTGTGTATTTGTGTGTTGCATTGGTGCAGCTGTTTGTATATATATATGTGTGCATGCGCGCGAGTGTCTCCATCATTGTTCTGAGATCTCATCGTAGTTAACTTTCTCTTCTATTCGCAGGAAGGGGATGGAACACAAAAAACTGAGATCGAGAGCGAATATTAACCCCCTTCTCAAAACAGCTGATTTTCAGCCCAAATCAGAAACTAAATCAGAATCAGTTATCATTATTCAGGCGACGAGCTGGCAGATTCGTTATCGCGCCGGGTGAAATGCTTAACAGTATTTCAACAGTTTTTATATTCTGAGTTCAAATTCTGCCGCGGTCGACTTTTCTTTTCATCCTTTCGGGGTCGATAAATTAAGTACCAGTAAAACACTGCGGTCGTTGTAATCGACCAGTCCCCTCCCCCAAAACATCAGGCCTTGTGCCTTTAGTAGAAAGGAATATTTTTTGACGCATGGCTCAGTGGTTAGAGCGTCGGGCTCACAATCATGACGTAATGAGTGCAATTCCCGGACTGGACTGTGTGTTGTATTCTTGAGCATCGGGCCCCAACATTTAAGCTTAGGTGTGTAGAACCTTCCTAAATACACTAGCTATCCTTAATAATAGCGTTTTCTAGAGCTGTACTAAACTAGGTTTTGTGCCTGCCTTCTATTTATCTATTACTTAATTTTTTTAGGAATAGGTCCTTATGCACCTATAACTACAGGGATACAGTTTACCTGCACTTTCCATTTCCTTTGTAAATCAATGTCTAGGTCCAGTTATTTTGCTCTCTCTCTATACTTTTTATATTTCTCATCAATTGAGACTGTAAAATCAGTTAACTTTTTGTAACTTTCTATTCTCTTGGACTACTACTACTACTACTACTACTACTACTACTACTACTACTACTACTACTACTACTAAATTAGTCCTTCAAGCTTGTATTATTCTATTATTCACACTCATGAATGTTAAAACTTTCCATCACTCTATACGTTCTTATTTCTAGTAATTTAGTAGTTCATGTTCGTACCACTTAACAATATGGTCAAATCCTATCTTCCTACAAAACTCCCTAAATTGTCAAGTCTTTTCTTGTATTCTTTCTGTACCAGCATACTACATTCGCTAACTATATGAAGAATACTTCCTTTCTATGATTTACTTAACCTACGCTAGAAATCCATCTGATTTTTGTAAATCTTAGCTTTTATCCAGTTAGTCCGAATGTCAGATTTTGTGTTGCAACTAACAAACTTTCTGATTCCCTTTTCAGCCGTCTTTTTTGTGACTCCAACCATGTCACATTCATATTACTATTTTTTGCAACTATCTTTGGAAATCTAGCATGCAAAGTCATCTCTTGCTAATCAGAAAATATTGCTTCTTTTTTTTTTTTAACTACATTTGACAGTACTTCTTTCCTACTGTTACACTAGCAGTTCTTAATAAACTTTCCTCACTATTACCTACATAGGAGGTTATATCTACTGAAGCTCACTTCATACCGTCTTCTACTGGTATCATGCCTTTACTACCTTCTTTCCTATGTACATGCAATCTTGCTACCCCTGCTCTAGGATGAAGTCCTTCATTCATATTGAATTCCTCCCTAGTTTTCTGTTTCGTTTTGCTAATTTACATTTTATCCAATCTACAAAAACTGCTGAATATCTAAGTAACTATACTGCTTTGTATATGTATAATAGATCATGCATTCCTCTGGTCTTCTTCTTGTACCCTTTCTGTTCTTCTGAAAGTAATTTCTGGTTGCCATGATGTTCATAAATGCTTTCTGAAAGCATTCCTGCTAACAGCTTCCACACAAATTATAAGCATTTGATTTGTTTCTAATTATCAGCTATATTGCCCTTGCTTTTGTCTTTCTTATGAAGTACTGTTTTGTCTCTAGTCATCTAATTAGATATTGCTCTTCCATTCAGGCAATCCTGAAGCTGTCCTCTAAGTCACCTATGTAAGCTACTAAACTTCTTTAACCAGTACCATTCAACTAAATCTGGTCCACGGCCCATTCTATTTGGAATACGTCCTTACAATTTACTCATCTATGCAATATTTAGTTTCAAGGTTAGGGTTAGGGCTCTATTCAACTCTTCTCTAATTTTCTTTAACCATGCTGCTTCCTCATTATTATTAACTGGCTTATACCAAATATCACGACAGTATTTACTAGCTTCTTCTATATTAGGATTCTCATCTCCAGTACTTTCTTCTACACTATTTATTTAGCAGTAAAACTCATGTGGTCTGTCTCAGACAATCTCTTCTATTGATACTGTTCTTATTATTTTCTGATATCAGAAAATGTTATCTAGAAGTGCTACGACATACTGTCTCTGCCTTTTTACAAGTGTCCCAAGTCCTTTCTCTTTGACTAAGTATTTTTTTCTCAAGAGAAGATGTAAATCTTGTGTTCCTTATCTAACCCTGTTTCCAGCTTCTGTTCTACTCAACCCTTATTATAAAGTCTTCAATTACTTTGTAATGTCCATTTCCATTTCTGCTTGTTCCTTTTCTTTCCCTGTGGAATATCTAGTCAGCTAGTAACTATTACACCCCCAGTATAGATCAATAAGTTTAGTGTCACCTATATTTCTAGCATATATCCTACTGATAACAGAATCTACTTCCTTAGTCATATCTAGCAACTTTCTTCAATTAACACCTTTTACTGCTGAGAATTCATTTTTTCTTCTTTACTCATTATTTCCTTCAATTCATCTTACATCTTCCAACTCTCTTCACTTAAGACGCTGGTCTCAGTTTACCGTTGATTGCAGCGATATTATTGTTTCTCGTAAGCTCTTCCTTTGCCTGAACTACAACACTTGTCCATCTTGCTTCATCCTTTGTTTGGCTGTTCTCTCTCTCTCTGTGTGTAGCGATATGCTTTACTTCCAATTTTTTCATCCACTTATTTCTTCTGATAGTATTATCCTGGACCACTAGAGTCTGTTCTGTTACATCAAACATAACAAAATTGTTAATATAGGTTTCCCATAACCTCTTCCAAGTAGTACAGTGACACTACCCCATTCTGCTCACATTCCATTTTTCTATTTATTATTTTAATATGTACTGATGCTGTGTTTTAAGATAAACACTGAGGTCAGTCTGCATCTGTACTGAATTGCTGCCGAGCGAGTGGCCTACTCTTAAAGGTGCAGCATCAATTACGCTGTCATCACAAGGATTTCTGTGTAAACTCATGTCTCTCATCAACTAAGGTAAGGTAATGTTTGTGACAGCATTAACATGTACCTGATGTTTTCCGACTTCAAATTCCACCGAGGTCGACTTTGACTTTCATCCTTCTGGGTCAATAAAATAAGAACCTGTTGAGTATTGGGGTTGATGTAATCGACTATACCCCTCCTCCGAATTTCAGGCATTGTCCCTATAATAGAAGATATTATTGTTGTTGTTGCTGTTGTCGTCGTTCTTTTTGCTGCTGTTGTTGTTCTTCTTCTTGTTAAAGACAACGAGTAGTAAATTCCAGACTTTGTGCCTATTGCCGAACGAATTATCAAGTTGGTGAGCGAGCAGATTTGTTAATGCATCGGACACAATGCTTAGTAGTAGTATGTCTTGCGGCTATTTACGCTCTGAGTTGAAATCCCGCCTGTGTTGACTTTGGCTTTGATATTTTCGGAAGTCATTTAAATATGTACCAGTCGATCTCTGAGGTCGCAATGATGGATAATAATCATCATCTGAGGTCGCAATAATGGACAATAATCATTATCATCATCATCATCATTATCATCATCATCATCATCATTATTATTATTAAGTGAGAGAAGAGTACATACCATCAAAGTGACATTGGGGTGCAAATGTCCGAGGCCCAGTGTACCCATCATAACTACCGATCTGGTAAGTGTACACCAGGTACATGCATCACAACCATATATGCGGAACATGGTGATTTCATATCAAGATAAACAGCACATGACCTTGCAGATGGAAACCAGTTACAATGTTCTTGAGTTTGAGCAGCCCATCCTGTTCAAAATATACTTGAATAAGGTTTGTTTAAGGATGATGAACGAAACACCCATGTTTCCAGAGGTGAATTATTCACACCTCAAAAACTACATCTCAACACATGGCAATTATGCTCCCCTACAACTCCTGTCAGTAACTAAGTGACATATTCAAGTGGTTGAAGTCAAGAACTGACAAGCAAATCTGTGTTATTGAGCAGAATATTTGCTGTACCCCATTTTTTACACCAAGACAAAACATGTACAAGTTAACACTTCCAGGCAGTTAAGGTCAGAAAACTTGAAAGCCACTGCCTATACTACATCATGCCATATATTATTATTATTATTATTATTATTATTATTATTATTATTATTGTTCAGTAGTTTTATTTTTATAACGTGCTTTCACTTCACTACCGAGCGCAGCTCTGTGCGCCTTGGGTATGTGCTGTGGTTTGCTGTGGTGCTCTTATGTTTACTGTATTGAAAGTGTTTTGCGTAGAATGTGTGCAGTACCCAATAGTGCAATTTTCTGTATGTTATATATATTTGTAAGTCCTGGTGTTTTTGTTATGTATTTGTCTGAATATTTTTTTTT
>NC_068992.1:29675553-29676445 GCF_001194135.2 Octopus bimaculoides | reverse complement strand
GAGGGCGGGGATGTAAGATGAGAGGGATGGTGGAGAGGTAGAGGAGGTGGAGGATGACGACGCCGAGGAGGACGAGGATGAGGGGGAGCGGGGGTATTGTAGCAGAAGGCGTGCAGCGATTTGGAAGAATTGTTAGGGTGACTAAAGAAATGTTTCATATCTATTCTGGCTCTCACGTTCTGAATTCAATTTCGGTTGAAGTGAAATTTACCATCATTCATTCGGAGTCCATAAATTATCCATCAACCAAGTACTGGCTTCGATGCCATCAATAATCTTTCTTCCCTTAAAATGTCCGGAATTTTGCCAAACCTTTCACTTTTGAAAGGCCTTGTGTTATTAGTTTCTTCCCGTGTATTCTGGCATCAAATCCCAGTGAGCTTAATTTCTCCCGTCATCACTACGACAACATCATAACCTGCCACTCCCTTGTGGTTGTTGGAAATAACTTCTATCATGATAATTTGATAGAGTCATTATACTGATGACCATAATACAGTGCTGTATTTCTTCGAAATATTCATGCTCTAAATTCCTGTCGAATGTTTATTTCTCTCTTCCATCGTCGACACGAGACACCATGTGTTTAGATACAAAACTAATAAATCCTATGATAGCTCGTCAGTGAATGGTATTAACTACATTTTTTTCCAATATGGACATTTTTATTTTTGCTTTACGTTGAGACATAGAGTATTTATTCTTCCGAGATTATCAAAATGTATTTTATGGAAGTTCAGTATATATGCAGGCACACCCCCGACACACGTTTATTTTAATTTTACTCACATTATTTCTTTCTTATTCTCCTCTCTTCCACTCCCTCTCTCTCTCTCTCTCTCTCTATATATATATATATATATATATATATATATATATATATATATATATA
>NC_068992.1:29671168-29673364 GCF_001194135.2 Octopus bimaculoides | reverse complement strand
ATATATATATATATATATATATATACATATACATATATATATAGATATATGCATACCCATATATTTCAATGCATTCATAAATATCTCATGTTTATATCAAACCAATGATTTTCTATAAAATACTTCATTCTTTCTCCTTCAGTAAATATTGCAATAAAAAAATACGCAAGACTAAGTTATAGAATGCATTCATGCATTTCTTTTTATCTCCAAAAAATATTTCTCTTGTATCTTTGGTTTGTATTCTACTCTGTGTTACAAAAATGCATATCATTAAATGCACTCTTATTAAAATCGATACTACTCTGTGTATTACAGGTTGTGTGGCGGAAGGCGAGTGACCCGAACCCTCTAACCGTCGGGAGAGAAAAATTCGCTGACGATCCGTACATAGGGGTCAGTCATCAGGCAACTAACTGGAACCTAATCATAAGAAATGTGCAACCTAGGCATGCCGGTGTGTACGAGTGTCAAGTCTCTTCTGTCCATCAGCTAATACGACATATCATGTTACGAGTTGTAGGTAAGTCCTCCGGTTTTCATTCTTTTATTTTATAGTTTCTGAAGTCATATGCTTGAACAGAATAAATGCATAGGATACCCTCCAGCTATTGCTTGTAAATATAACGCCTCCTATAGATTCTGATCCTAATCAAAAGTTTTTTTGTTTTTTTTATGGCTTGTCTCCAACAGCGAGATTTCAATATAAGCACCCAGCACTAATATGTAAGCTATTAATAATCAATTAATATAATTAAATGTTTAGTATTTATCTAATAAAAGGCAGCACGCTGGCAGAAACTTTAGCACGCCGGGCGAACTGCTTAGCGGTATGGCGTTCGTCTCTACATTCCGAGTTCAAGTTCTGCCGAGGTTGACTTTGCCTTTCATCCTTTCGGGGTCGATAAATTAAGTACCAGTTGCTTACTGGCATGAATCTAATCGAGCCTTGTGCCTATAATAGCAAAGAGTATTTAGCTAATAAGCCACAACTGCCAAGACGAACATCAGCATATGGAGCTCATCCATTATTATTCTGTTGTGTGTCCGATTAGCAACCAGTTACTTGTAGCTAGAGAGGAAACTATGATAGCCTACATATAGAATGCGAATATTTGTTGATTAGGTTTGCTCAGGTGCCCAGTTTCAGGATGTAATTAATTTTCAAGTAGATAAATTATTAAATTGTTAACCCAGTTTAATTGATTTTTAATTTCGAACAAAGTGACGAGTGAACCAATGGGCTGGTATATGACATCTAGTAACAGCCATGCAACTGTCAAATTACACACTGTGGTCTAGAAATAGGTGAGCCATGATGGATGACGGAAGCTTACACTATTAACGAGAGAACGATGAGATAGTTATGCCTGGAATAACTCTTAACACAGGTCTGCTCAGTCGGAGTGTACCACGACATAACAACATTGATAAAATCAGCATTTTAGCGAAGTGGATGTGGGACCCTCAACGTATCACAGGGCGAAATACTAGCTAATTCATTCATGAATGTCACCCGATCCTCCTAAATAAAAAAGACACCATTGCACATTGAACAATTTAGCCCTATATACTCATTAGAAATATAGGATGATCAGATCAGAGATGTTTTTCTTTTTTTATATGTCTGCTTCATCAGGCTTTACATGACGCTAAACAAGTGCAACTACAAGGATTCTGTGGTGGCTTTGACTGATAGCTTCATCTGCTTTAGTAATACATTTTGTATGTATTTCGCATTCTAGGATTATTTCTACCGCTGTTTTATCGTTTCCTCTTGAATCTGAAGTTATGTTGTTGAAACTGAGGACCAATGCCTAACATATATCACTGACGAAGCTAAAACACAAGTTTTATTCACCATGATCTGTCGTTTATATTAAGTAGTATAGGCTATACACGCAAGTGGAATTGAATTCTATAACAGTGCACAAACATAGTATCAAAATCCAAGATATACTTAGATTCAACATGATACTGATGTTTAGCTACCAAATCAAATACATTTGGTAAGCCATACACCTGTGGTGTCACTCTAAAATCATTTTCATAATAATTATAACTTTTGTTATAATTGTTGGAATATAAAACTCCACGTGACTACAATAAAGTAAACATCTTTGTTCTACTTTCACGCTTTCTCTCTTTTTCTTTTTGTCTGTGTATATATGTATGTATATATATATATATATATAT
>NC_068992.1:29658546-29671119 GCF_001194135.2 Octopus bimaculoides | reverse complement strand
TATACTCATATATACGTATGTATGAATGTATAAATGTAAGTATGTATATATATATTTATATATATATATATATATATATATATATATGGAGAAAGAGAGAGACATATATTTGTATATATGTTTATATATAAACATATGTGTGTATATACAGATATGTGTGTGTGTAAACACCCCCGCACACACAAAATCACACGCACACATATATAATATTTGTATGTATGGCTGTGTGCATATCATGTGTGTGTATATATTTAACACGTGCTCTAAAATAATTCATGTTTGTAAAATCTCATGAGAGATTTAGCAGGCCCCAGAAATCCTATTTTAAATGAATATCGTCTCGAATATTATAAAAGTAGATCTTAATTAATTGCTTAGAAACGCCGAATTGTCAGGCAAGATTTTGCAACAAAACATTAAATAGTGTAAAGGGATTTCCCATGGAATGTCTAATGTAATATAGTACTGCTGTAGTCATATCTGTGACGTGCGATTTGGTTGTGCCTTCAAAAATTCATTTCTCAGTCACGTGAAATTTGATAGATGCAACTGTACGGAATTTCGTCGAGCAACTACTCATAGATGCCCGTTCAATGTAACTGGAACGAAAACAACAATAGTGTATACACACATATGTATGCGTTTATGTATGTCTGTGTATACCTGTGTATAGATAGATAGATAGATAGATAGATAGATAGATAGATAGATAGATAGGCACATAATACATGTATGCATACGAACACATATTCATACGCACATACATGTATGCATAGACACATTGCATAGTCAGACAGTATTTAGCTATAAACTACTTGCAAATAGATTTTAAGTATGCGAGAATGAGAAATCTGTATCTCGATGTAGGTGCGTGTGTATAGTAATGTCTTTATATACTCCAATAGAAGAAAAATCAACAAATATAATGCATGAAGCGAAATATTTTGTGGCCCATATTTGTCGAAGCGCATCGCCAGTCGCCAATCCTTTGGCCGATATAGATATTGTGAAGTGGTTATTGACTCATTGGGAAAATGTATAACCATTGCTGCTATAGTTTAAGAAATAAACCATAATGAAACGTATCAATATATACATACATGCATATACATAAATATATATATGCGTGTGTGTGTGTGTGTGTGTATGTATGTAGGTATGTGTATGTATGTGTGTATATGTATGTATATATATTCATACATGATAGATCACATTGTCTGAATTAACTACACGTTAGCAATGTAATTCGGCTGTTAGAACGGAATATGAATATATATTCTCTTCATAATTAGCTTCCTCTGTTGTCAACGGTGATATTTCTGTACATCTCTAGATGTTCGGCACTCTGAATATGAATATATGCGCCATACTACCTCTAAACCAGTGTTAGTGAATATTCTGTGAATATAAACGAACAATGGCATGAATCCAATGATAGACCTTGTAGTCGAATCATATCATTAAAAAAGTCAATGATTTAGTATTAAAAACGTATGAATGTCTCAATAAAGTGACTGCTGTTATGATTCTCAGCTAACAATAAAATGTTCATAGGTCAGAGGGAAATATTACAGAAGATTTTAATTCAAGAATTACCACTCGTGCAGTGACATTTATCACAATAGTTTTGTTTCGAATAGATTTTGTAACTGACTACTTTCTGGAGATTAGCTTTCTTTTTGCTTGTTAACTGTTACTTGTCATATGACTCTGCTTTCCTGTTTAACACTTTCATGCATGACATGTTTAGACATTCGTTTGATTTGATACGTAGCTGCAGGTGATATATTGGAAGGTTTCGCCGAAAGTAATGCAAACGTGGACATTCTGAACATAAATTTTTCAATGGCTAACAGGGGTCACTCGGATAGTAGAATCAAAATTTCTTGTAGAGTCAATCATTGTTTGTAGGGTCAATATTTCTCTACATGAACTCTCTTCGAGTATATGTTCTTTGTTTTAAGCGAATAGTGCCATCCAAACAGAAACAAAGTGCCATCAATGATTTCTTGACTAAGGAAGAGTTCAGTTTGTGGAACATCTACAGATGTACAGAAATAACACCATTGACGACAGAGGATGCCAATTCTGAAGAGAAAGTACACATTGGGCTACTATCGATTGCGATATGCGACACGAATCCCCAGCGAGTGAGGCAAGTGATTCTCGCTAACAGAGCAATCACAATCCGCAAGGACTTCTGCACAGCTGGACTCGATTTGGAGGAGGGAATTGTGGAAATCTGACTGAAGCTCGATGCAATGTTACATCAGACACATTCTTTATAATGGTATCTTTGCTAAGTATTACGTTTATATACAAGACTTATTCTATCAACATGTGCAATTCGAACGACCTATGACAGTTAATTAATCAAAAATATATGAACTTGTGCAAACCTTCTGTAAAATCAAATATATGTATATACACACATACACATAAACACACGCAGACGCACACAGATACGCACACAGAGATGCACGTACGCACACATACACATGTACAGACACACAAACACGCACACACACATATATATTATTACCATTATAGTCTTTCAGTTAATTGGTATAAGTTATTCAAATATTTTCCCTCATTTTTATTTAATTTCTCCTATATGCCAAGGTTATGCATTATACCTTTTCCCTATCCCCTAATCAACTTCAAGTATTTTTCTAACGTCGCCCACTTATGTGACACACCATCGTCGTACAATGTCTTATGTACTCATGGTAATTTGCGTACCATTGTGCATTAATACACGTAGATCTTATTCCTTGAGCAACATCGCATCCTTTTGCTCATGCTCAGTATTATTTTAAAATATTATAGATTTTGTTATTAAATACTTCATTTCTGGTAATTATATATATATATATATAAAGATATGGATTTAACCATGCATACAGTTATCACCACAGAGAAGATATGTTTGATACAAAATATAATAGATATTTTGCTGACAAACAATATCTTCACAGAGAAAACGAATTGACTATGTAGTATAAGATGTTGTTTTAAGTATAAGTAAAATATATTTATGCCCTTATTGCTCACAGAGTGCTAAACATAGAAGGGACAAACAAGGACAGACAAAGGGATGAAGTCGATTACATCGATGTCAGTGTATAACTGGTACTTATTTAATCGAACATGAAAGGATGAAAGGCAAAGTCGACCTCGGTGAAATTTGAACTCAGAACGTAGCGGCAGACGAAATACCCCTAAGCAGCCCGGCGTGCTAAAGTTTCTGTCAGCTCACCGCATAAGTGATGTATATTTTGGCCTGTATGGCATTCCGTCGGTTAAGACGATGAGGGTTCCGTTTGATCCAATCAACGGAACTACCTGATCGTGAAATTAACGTGCGAGTGTCTGAGCACTTCTCAGACAGTCCACCCTAAACGTAGTTCTTAGGGTGATTCAGCCTCACACAGAATGTGACAAGGTTGGCTCTTTGAATTACAGGTTCTACTTATTTTTGTCAGATGAGGGGACCGGAGTAACGTAAAATAAAGTGTCTTGCTCAAGGCCACTACGCGCTGCCGGTTTTTGAAATCATGTCCGTCGATCCAGAGCTGAATACTCTAACCACTAAGTCACACGCCTTCACAATGGCCTCTATAAAAGAACTAGAAAAGAACGTAATTTTGTAATCTATTGTAGTTGAGATTTTAGAAGGGGAAAGATATTCTATACAACATTTCATAATTTATTAGCTGAGTTATTTGATCAATATTGATGTCCCTGGAATAATCCGGAAATCTTATATCATAATATGTGATTAACAAGTATGTTGTGACCTTTTAGATTTTATGGATGAAAAAGAATTGGACGGGAAATTGAAGTGATGTAGCAGATAAAAAGATTCTTCTGCATGCTTGATTCACCTGCAAAATATATCAGTGAAATATCATCCAAATCATGATGTGCCGTGTCAGGAATGACGGTTCTAAACGTACTCTTTCGAACAAAAACAGATGATCATATTTAAGAGAAATTTTGTCGTCCTCTTCTTCATACTTGTTTTGTTCTTATACAAAGTAACCATAAAACCATGTAGCGGAATATTTTTGCCGAGATCGTGTTCTTCCCTTGGAAGAATTTAAACAGCATTTCTCGTAGCAATTTGCTATTCAAATTTTGACGAGAAGTTATAGGAGAGCATTAGAGTATTCTCGTCATGTGCATTATTAGGGTTTGAACAAGTGATGCCAAAATACCAACTACTGAAACTCAACATACAGGAAATTAAATCACGAAGAAGGATGTCAATGTCATTAAGACAAAAGAAACAACAAATACATCACTCTTGTTCACACATAGCAATTGCTGCACATTGTATTGCTATGATGATGTAAATTAAGAGGAGGATCTAAATCCCCCACGAAGAATTAACATAATGCCAAAAGTTACTGAAGTAGTAATTGAATGCAAGATTTTACAATACTTAATAAAAGTATCATGGACTTGCAGCAGATTTATAAAGAAGCATGCGTTGCTTTATTGATCTTAATTCTATTGTAATTCGTATGAACGAAACAATTAAGAAGCAGGCTGTAAAATATTTCTGCACAAAATAAAGCATTTAAATCAATTGAAAAGTAGCTTTGACAATCGTCATTCCCAGCTGATTGAAAACAATATTTCAATGGTAAAATTGCAGATTGAATACATTTTTACGTATTGATTTTTGACATCGGCAAAAAGACAATAATATTTAATGTAGAGTCAGTGCAATCGCTTATATAATATTACTGGTACATAATCAAAACGCGAGTGCTACTAGAAAGAGTATGCAGAATTCCCTTGAAGCATACCCTGCTGCCGTAATGACAGTCAGATTAGATAATGCAGTCAAAGAGGTAAAATAATAATCATAACGGTTTCAAAGTTGGGTACAAAGACCCTCAATTTCGGGAGAGGGTCTAAGTCGATTTCATCAACCCCAGTGTTAGACACACGAAACGCTGAAAGGCAAATTCAACCTCGGCGGAATTTGAACTCAGAGCAACAACAACAACAACAACAACAACAACAACAACAACAACAATAGTAATGATGGACTCTCTTGTCCAAGATGACGGATGAGTGTTCAGCTTTTGTTGAACGACTTGAACAAATGATTTGTTTATAGTAATCAAACGTATTTGCTGTACATTATTTCGTTTCCTTCATCAAATCGAGGTTGCCCGAACAGATGCACAGTGAACCACGCGTCATGTGTTGAAGCGATCTCAGTGCAACGTGTGATGAAATATTTGCTGTAGAACACAACGCACCACCCGGGACAAGTGGGTCTTAGCAAAAAAAAGTGAGTATAAAATAAAACAAGAACAATTAACGACAAAGAGTTAACAAACAATTCCCCAAAATCGAAGAGTTCCATAAAGGAACAACCAAAGAACCCTACACAACTCGGTCACCCCGATCGTCGAAAGTACCTCTGCAGGTGCCTCTCTCCTTCTCAGGTCTTCTGGCTTACACGCGTATGTTCAGAGTAGGCCTATTTACACGCGCCATACTGGCCATATCCAGTAGAAGTACTGGCTGGCAGTACTTCTCTCTACTCTCACTTTCATTTTCAAGTGGAACTTGAAAAATTCAATGACATTGCCGAGGATTAACGTTTCTGTCTTCAGTTCTTTCAATCTCGTCCACCACACTCGCTTTCTCACCGTAGCCATCAGACAGAGAAAAACTGCTTTCCTTTACCGGCCGAAAGAATGCGGTGGAGCGATCCTCACATTGTACTCCACTGATAAACGTATTCGTTCTACACGCATCAACAGCTGTTCGACAAAGCTCTACAAGTCAGCAATACCCGGACACTGTAAGAGGGAATGCAAACCGGTTTCATCACCCTGCGCACATTTTGGACGAGTCCGTCTGACAGCATTTCCGTGCCTATAGAGCTTGTCTCGAACCGGTAGAGCCTTCCAGTAACATTGCCAGGCTAGGAATTTCTGAAAATCATCCATAAGCCTCTGCCATAAAGTCCTCCCGAAAAGATTTATTCCTTGATTCCTCTTGACGTTCAGAGTTTTCCCGAGAACGTTGGTGCTCGTGCTTGTCACTAATACCCTACAGAACTCCAATGTGGGACTTCCACTGACTACATTGCCTGACTATCAGAGGGCTGGGAGCGCTTACCTACACTCCGGGTCACAGTATATCAACTGGTTAATTTATAAGGACCTAGACCTGCTTTGTCATAGAAACTGGTGGGAACACAAGCAACTCGCAGTGCCTGAAAAATATCATATCTCACTCCTATGGGACTTTTCTGTTAAGACTAACATAAAGATAGATGAAAATTGGTCATTCATTTGGCTGTCCCATTTGAAATAAATTTATGTCAAGACCTGCCAAAATTTGAGCAAGTACAACAATCTTCAAAACGATATTGGCAAAATTTGGAAAGTCAAGACTACAAAAGTACTTGAAGTTGTAGGTTCCCTCGGAACAATAGTAAGAATGGTTGACTATTACTACCTATCTCAAATCTCAGGGAATCAAAAAAAAATTGGAAGAAATTTTGGAAGATAGTTTTCATGGAGTTTTATATCCCTCTATGCGTTGGATGTAAAGATTTTTTTGACAGATAAAACATTTTAGATTTTAAACGGACAGTTATTTCTAAAATGTAGTTCTTCGCGCTTATAACACAGATTGGGTCCCGAGCTTCTTTTTTTAGTCGTTATCCGTTACAACTCGACACGTAGATCTGTGGGAGTAATCGTTTTCTTAGGTTTTATTTGTATCACGACGTGATAAAAAAATTCTCTGACATTCCTCTACCACTGTCTGCAGAGTGACATTCTGGTCATGTTCTGACTTTGGCAATATCAGGGCACGTAGATCTGCATTCTTGCTTACAGTTAACCCTTGGACAAAATTAGACATTTGAACATGCGCGGGGTTGATTCTTTTAGTCTGAATTTTTCACACTGTCTATTGACCATTCGGCATAGGTGAAGAAATCACCTTTTTTTTTTTAATAAATTCAAATACTCCCAGCGAATATTGAACAGAGAACAGCTCTCACTGAAAATGTTCGATAACAATTTAATTGTTTCATCGAAACAAATTTCACTTTTTTATTGCAGAATGTAATTACATTATTTTTCATGTTCGACAGGTGATAATTTTCTTAAAAGTAGTCGTACCTTTCCATTGTCCGTCCAATTTTTGCATTCATCTTTGAAGATTTCTTCATATCTTCGGAAATATGAAGAAACTGGGTTATAATTAAATTCTGCAACTGCGTTAAATACGCCGTTTGTCAAGAACGTACGTGAAATATTTTTGGACTTCGACATTAATTCCAGCAACTGTTGATATTGGTGTTTCTGTTGCTATTTTGTTGCAGTTGTTATTGCAATTTCACCGCGGAGGCTAATAATTCTTCCATGTTAACTAACTATGCTTTGATTTCGTTTCACATGAAAATATTAACATCCGACGCAAGCTTTGAATAAACTAGTCGCCACTTTTATATCCATGTATACGCTGGATATACAGATTTCACGAAGCGGGGATAGACACAACTCTCTTCATACGACGTACATCAAATTACTCCACTAAACCCGATACTCCAATAAACATAAACTGTCAACAATCACAATGACTTCCTACGACTTCCACAAACTCTAAACGACTCGTACGACTGCTCCCCGTATCAACCAATGCGCAACGCTTCATAAGAGTTCGGCTAGTCCATTCTTTCAATCCCACAGGGGCGTTAATGACTCTCGCCACAACATGGAGCTTGCCCATACTCGACGAAAAATATTATATAAATCCAACACAATCTTTCCTAACATATCAAAAGCACACTTGCTAAAATAATACTTCTACCGAATCGAAGCTGCTCAATTTAAACAGAAATCTGTCTCACCTAACCACATTCCTTCTCCAAATCATGGCAGTTATCAACCATCTTACTCATAATAACCACCTTAACTTATAACTTGTAGTCTCTTGAGGCTGCTTGTATAAACACGAAGCAAAACTCAAACACCGTCATGGTAGAATAAAAGGATAAAAGAAAATTGGTCATGAATGACCCTGGGATTGCACCCAGAAAGTTCCCCTCCGAGGCACAATGTTGATTATGAGTGAACTGGAGAAACGTGAAATAAAGTGTCTAGGGCAAGAATACAACACACTGTCCATTCTGGGAATCGAACTCACTACCTCATGATTGTGAGCCCGACGCTAACTAACCATAGACCTAAAATGTAGGAGGAGGGGCTAGCTAATATCATAGACACCGGTACATTCACTGGTACTTATTTTCTCAATCCTATCTTATTTTGTCAATCCCTTCCTCGGTGTGTAAAGCTGTAAGAAATGATGCTAAGCATTTTATCCACCGCGCTAACGATCCTACCAACTCTTCGCATTCTTCTACTACTACTACTACTACAACTACTACTACTACTACTACTACTACTACTACTACCAATAATAATAATAATAATAATAATAACCCTTTTTACTATAGACACAATGGCTGACATTTGAGAAGAGGGGGTAAGTCGATCACATCTAAGCAGCTAAGTTTTAGATGGTTCAAATGATATGCGATGTTGGTGGACCTAGTCCGGTGTCTATCATTTGAGCATACTATGGATCATCTTAAGCAACTATTTGCCGAATGAGCAGAACAAAATTAGCACTTTCCGTTCTAAACCTACAAAACTGTTATTCCACACGGACATACACACACCCACGAAACAGTGATGTATGCATGAGTGTGTACGCGTGTGCGTTTGCATTATCTGAATAGGTACACGGTATCTTCAAACAAGATGTGACAGTGTAACAAGAGACTCGACCAAAAATAATGCATCATTAGTCTCTACTATCGTATGGAGTGTTCTTCATTTTCCGACAGGTAATGCTATATACTCTTTTATTCTTTTACTTGTTTCAGTCATTTGACTGTGGCCATGCTGAAGCACCGCCTTTAGTCAAGAAAATCGACCCCAGGCAACACTATGTCTGTATATTCGCCTTACTGTTGCAGCTCAATCGTCCTTCCTATAATCCGTTCGTAGAATGGAAAAGAGGGACAAAATTAGTGTGCATCACACTTTATTGAGATTTTATCACAAATTATTACGGTCTTCAACTTCCAACGCAGATAATGTCAATATAATTTCAATTATTATGTGCTTTAATGCACTGATCGGGTAGAGTCATTAGAGCGTCGGAAAAAAAAAGAGGATCTGCGGGTTTTTTCCGGTTCTTTACCTTCTGAGTCCAAACCTCCCGAGGTTAACGCTGCCTTTCATCCTATCGTGTCCGATTAAAAGGAAAGTACTCATCAAGTACCGGAATCGATTCTATCGATTAATCCCCTGCTCTTAAGAGTGCTAGCTTTGTACTTAAATTAGAAGGCATTATTAAGAGAGTTGTGAAATACAAGGAAATGTTTGCCATAAATAAGGCATTCTAGATAATGAATTTGGTTAATGATTAGTAACGTTCGTAGTGATATTATAAGGCTCTGCTGTTATTTATTTAATTTGACAATGGAATGATGAAATTCCATTTTCAATTTAAAGATTTGAACATATTAGTTGAAAAATGATATGTTTAGCACGTTTTATTTTTTGAGACGCTCTAATCGCTGATATTCTTACATTTAAGATCTACTAATTTTATTGTCACCACCAAAAAATCTTTCTACCATAGGCACAAGAGCTGAAATTTTGTAGGTTGGGAGTTAATCCATTACATCGACCCAAGTATTCAGCTGATACTCATTTTCTTGAACCTGAAGGAATGAAAGTCAAAGCTGAGTTCGACGGTATTTGAAATCCCTGCGTAAAACCAGAACAGAAAACGGCAAGCATTTCGTATAGTGTGCCACTGATTCTGCCAGCTCACCACCTAAATTGATCACCCATTCTAAATAATGATTTCAAATTTTAGCACATTGCCAGCAATCGAGAGGGAGGGGGAACGTCGATTACATTGAACCAGTACTCAACTGGTGCTTATTTTATCGACTTTTAAATTATTAAAGGCAAAGTTAACCTCGGCAGAATTTGAACACAGGATGGGAAGACAGATGAAATGCCGCTAAGCATTTTGTTCATCGTGGTAACGATTCTGCAAACTCACTGCCTTGTCCTGCCTTCTCGAATAATGAAAGGCTAAAATAAATGCCACATTTTTGATCGGATTTCTGCAGATTTTTCCATGATCTGTTGTGTAAATATATAATGCCCGCAGAGTTACGGCTAATATGTTTGCCTGCCATATATGTGTATAAAAGAACCTGTGGCTATTGACTTTATTATACGGAATACAGAATAATCAGAGGCAATGAATAACGAGGCAAAATTTGAAATCAGTACATAAACAGGTTTAAGTAAACACCAGTTTCAAATTTTGGGCCAAGGCAGGCAATTTTCAGGAAGGAGGTAAATCCATTACATTAACCTTAGTGCTCAAATGCTACTTATTTTATTGACCACGAAAGGGGAAAAGCAAATTCGATCACGACGGTGTTTGAACTCAGAACATAAACAGCAAGAAAAAATGTCGCTAATCATTTTGCCCAGTACTAAAGATCTTTAAAAAGTTCAGAAATTTGAGGGAGGTGGTAAGTTGATTTCATTGACTCTAGTGCTCAACTTGTACTTCTTTTATCGACTCCGAAAGGATGAAAAGAAAAATCAACGGAATTTGAACTCAGAACTTAAAGACGGACGAAACGCCCCTAATCCTTTTGTCCACCGTAATCACGACTCTGCCATTTCGCCACCGTAGCACCGACTATATTATTGATTTGAAATTTTGATACAAGGCCAGCAATTTTGCGGGAGGGGTAAGTCGATTACATCGACCTTGATGCTTGACTGGTCGTCCACGGAGGCATTTGAACTCAGAACACAAAAACAGACGAAATGCCAGTAAGCATTTTCCCGGCTCGGTAACAATTTTGCCAACTTGCTACATTGGGGACAGCTTGCTACACTGGGATTACATCTACCCAAAAGCTTATTTTATCCATCCTGAAAGGATGGAAGATAAAGTCGACTTCGGCGGAATTTGAACTCAGGGCAGCAACAACAACGGACAGCTCGCCACTTTTCCCGACCCAGATGTTAACAAAATTATCAACTACATCTTGCGCCCAGCTTCTGCAGATTCATGCCCACTCTGTCCTTTGAATATAAAATACCAACCATAGGAAGTTTTAAAAATTTGTTTGATATATTTGGTGAATAAAATAAACTCAGGCCCTTGACTGTACTTATTTCATCAAACACACAATGATCGGTATCTAAGAAAAAACCGGCGTAATTTGAAATTTCTACATAAGTACCACTGACTATATTTCGATTACAAGGAGAGTAACTTTGGATAAGGGACGTGAGAACGATTCTGCCTACTCACCGTCTTGCATTAACTAAATATTGATCTGAAATTTTGGCGCAAAGCCAGCAGTTTGAGGGTGAGGAAAAGTCAATTACATTGACGCCACTGTTCAGCTGGAATTTATTTTATTGACCCCGAAAGGATGAAAGTTAACCTCGGCGGAATTTGAACTCAGACAAAGAAGAGAGACAAAAGGCGACAAAACATTTTACAAGGCGTGCTAACGATTCTGCAAGTATTCTTATTAATTATCGCATTGAATTTTAACCAGTCTCCTAAAAATACAATCAAAAGCCTCCCTATGTGTAGGTAAATAATTAATTAAAAAATGAGAGAACAGGTGACAGATTTTCAAGAACGATATATTGTCTGTTGCAGGATATTAAGTTACTCATTATGTTACTGGTACTGTGGAGGCGCAATGACCCAGTGGTTAGGGCAGCGGATTCGCGGTCATAGGATCGCGGTTTCGATTCCCAGACCGGTCGTTGTGAGTGTTTATTGAACGAAAACACCTAAAGCTCTACGAGGCTCCGGCAGGGGATTGATGGCGAACATTGCTGTACTCTTTCACCACAACTTTCTCTCACTCTTACTTCCTGTTTCTGTTGTGCCTGTATTTCAAAGGGTCAGCCTTGTCACACTGTGTCAGGCTGAATATCCCCGAGAACTACGTTAAGGGTACACGTGTCTGTGGAGTGCTCAGCCACTTGCACGTTAATTTCACGAGCAGGCTGTTCCGTTGATCGGATCAACTTAAACCATCGACGTCGTAAGCGACGGAGTGCCAACAACAACAATAATGGTACTGTACGTATATACGACTTATACAGATTTAAGGCTTTCGTAACTCATAATACATTTGTGTGGAGCCTATTTAGTGGCGCAATATTTCTTCTCACTTGAAGTTTAATGTGGCTCTCACTAGAAAACATATATCCGTAAGAACAAAGAATCTCGTCTGATGTTCAGTCGATATATCAGACACAAACATTAAATAGACACTCAGTAATTTACGTATCTTAAGTCAATTTAAGCATACGCATTTGTATATAATAGTAAACGTGTGTATTTCCGCACGAATGCGTACATACATGTATGTATAGATATGTATATATGTATGTACGTATATAGATATATGTGTGTGTGTGTGTGTAAATATGTATATATATATAT
>NC_068992.1:29657999-29658536 GCF_001194135.2 Octopus bimaculoides | reverse complement strand
TATATAAATACACACACACGCATAGAAACATACGTATGTACATATATGCATGAAGTCTACCTTCATCACCAGGCATTGTACCACATGTGTAGGTTAGAAATTTTGTCTTGAAAGCACCATTATGAGAAAATCGTTAAATAACACATACGTGTATTCATTGTTTACTTTATTTTGTTTTGATAACCCATGCAGTGATATCTAATTAACTATCTACTTACGAATTTTGGCATATGTACTTATTATATGTGGTATATAATCAAAATGTGTATAGACACATACATATGCCTACATTCATATATATGGATATGTATGTGTGCGCGTGCGTATGTGTATGTGTTTGCTTAAGAAACTCTGGCTCAACATATAGAGGTATATGTATGCACTAGGATGTACATATAAGGCTGCATACTATATACGTAGTTATATAAACATATGCTTGTATATTTATATCAATATATATGCACATAATTACCTATGTGTGTATAAGTATACATATCTGTATGCATATATATATATATATATATATATATATATATA
>NC_068992.1:29655784-29657673 GCF_001194135.2 Octopus bimaculoides | reverse complement strand
ATATATACACACACACAAATGCACACATATACACACACATACACATACACACACACACACACACACACACACACATATATATATACAAAGACAAAGAGGCAGGAGAGACATACTTGCTTATCTGAAGTGTATTCGTGTATTCGTTGGATTGCGGGAGACATCAATCAATACGAAAAAATAAAAGAAAAGAATTAGCAGCAGTACTGCAGTATGATTTCTATATATATTCATCAATGTGTACATATGTGTCGGTGTGTTTCTGTGTGTTTGTGGCATATATATATATATATAGACTCTCATTTGTGCATATATATGTACACTGTTATTTATCTGACTGGTTTCATTTCAATTCTCGTTTCTACGTACCTTATACATATGTTTTTGCATATATTTATAAATTTGTATAGTCCTATATCTTGTATTTCTCATTAGAAATACGTAGTGTGATTACACCATATTCATATACATGTCTGTAGATATATATTCAAATTATATATCTGTGTGCATCTGTGTGTGTGGGGAGTGATGTATATGTGTATATGTGCGTGTGTGCGTGCGTGCGTGTGCGCGTGTGTTGTAGTCTGTGTACATAGATTTAGTTGGCAGGTTTGCAAGATTTGGATATACCTGATGCATTCTCTCTAGCATAAGTAAATAATTCATTACAAATATGTACGGGTGCGTATCAGTGGCTGCATTGTTTTCACTAGATTTATCCATCTATCTTTCTCCGTCTGTTCGTTTATGTACAGACACAGACACACTCACACATACACGAGAATATAATACTCGATATATATACAGACATATATAGGAGCATATATGTATATATATATAGAGAGAGAGAGATAGATAGATAGATAGATAGATATTGATATAGATATATATATGCATATGCATATGTATATACACATATATATAAATATATCTATATATATATATATGTGTGTGTGTGTGTGTGTGTGTATACACATAAGAAAATGGATAGACAGACAGACAGATAGATAGATAGATAGATAGATAGATAGATAGATAGATAGATAGATAGATAGATAGATAGATCATACAAACTAAGGAGTTATGGGAGGTGAATATATATATATTTAACCACTTGCTAAAATAAGGATTACGGTTGTTTCGTTGCATTCATTAGATAATAATTTCAGTGTATGATAAATTATTTTACATGTCTGCACTAATACGCATGCTACACATTCCACGGTACAACTGTGCAATTACAAATAATGCTATTTCGAAGGTTAGCTCTTCAGATGAACGAAACATCGGAGTCACATCTTTCTGTGATTGTTACGGGATTCTATGAATCCATATAATGCACCATACTACCGACGCGTATTACTTCTGCAAACACTTAACCAATGCGGCTGTACACCATCAAAGTAATAGACGCCCCTATACTAGCCTCGGAGAGCAACACAGGAAATTTTCATATAACGGAAGCTACATTGATTTACTGCCTCGAAAATCTGTAGCAATCGGAGATGCCGGTGACTCCTGTGAACACATCACGGCAACTACGACAAACATCTTAATATATGCCACAAACACCATCTTCCACCGCCACCAGCATGTGGAAATATGTCACAACGGTCACGACCAGTAGTTAGAGTCTCTTGCATCAACAGTTCGAGAATTGCTGCTGCTAACTCTTATTCCGAGCAGTTTAAGACAAAGAAGACGATGTAAATAGACATTTCTTGGACTGCTTCCTTCTGAATACAAGCCTCTGCGACTAGTTTTTGGAAGCCTTCTTTATTTCCCTATTCTTTCATTCACTATTTCTATACAACAATGGTCGAAGTGATCTACAACGTTCCTGTATATATATGTGTATATATATATATATATATATATATATATATATATAT
>NC_068992.1:29653237-29655434 GCF_001194135.2 Octopus bimaculoides | reverse complement strand
TGTCTGTCAGTGCTTGTATAGGTATTATTTATATATATATATATATATGTGTGTGTGTGTGTGTGTGTGTGTGTGTGAGTGTGTGTGTGTATGTGTGTGTGTGTGAGTGTGTGTGTGTGTGTGTGTGTGTGTGTATGTATTACCTTCAGGAAGCCGCTGTATGTTGAGTAGAAAGTCTGAAACGTTTTCAACTGTTGTCTTCCATATTTCGCTTAAACATTTGCACTTCAAGATATGTGTGCAGTGCAGGAATTCGTGAATGACTATATTCTACAGACAAAGAAGAGGGCGTTGCCGTTTGTATGAGATCTGGAATTTTGACACAGTCGGTATGATGAAAGGAATAGAGATTTGAGTGGAGTATACTTGAATATAAGTGGTACGAAAGCAACCATCTTTTAACAGTACATTTTGCAATGGTGGGATAAAAGGAGAGAAATCACAAATAGAGGCACGTTGATTGTGATAACATAAAATGTCGTTGAATGGACGAAATACTTTGGTATTTAACACAAGGGCGTAGATGTTGAGGAACTACTGAGAGTGCAAGGAGATTGAGATTGAATATACTAAGTATGCACACAGAAACACAATTACACTCATATATGTATATGTATGTGTATTATTTTATGTGTGCGTATATGATTGTGTGTGTTAGCGCGTGTGTGCACGCGTGCACGTGTGTCTGTGTGTGTTTTCATGTGTGTGCATACAAATAAACATAAATATAGCTATTTATATGTATATAGATATGAATTTAAATCTGCATATACTTATACACATTGCTTATTCGGGCTGAAATTGACAGGAAGTGAAATCCTATGAACCCATTCGAAAGATAAAGTACCTTATATAAAGATAGATAGATAGATAGATAGATAGATAGATAGATAGATAGATAGATAGATAGATAGATAGATTATAAAGGATGGGAACTCTGTTGGTCAAGATGATGATGGTGGTGGTGGTGGTGGTGGTGGTCGTCGTCGTCGTCGTTGTCGTGGAAGTCGTAGTGGTGGTCGTGGTAGTGGTCGTGGAGGCGAATTGTAGGGGTAGCTGATGGAAAATATAAGTATAAATATCACCGGGAAAACAGGAAAAATAATTTGTAAAACCTATATATATAGGCGCAGGAGTGACTATGTGGTAAGTATCTTGCTTACCAACCACATGGTTCCGGGTTCACTCCCACTGAAACAAGTAAAAGAATAAAAGAATAAAAGAATATATATATATATATATATATATATATATATATATATATATATATATTTAGTAACTATCCTTCAAAGTAAAGACTATTTGCCAACATAATGTGGCTGTCCTGGAAGTGATGATTGTTACAGCTGTTTAACCCCAGGAAACGTCGTTTCCAGCTGGCTCTACGGCACATTGTTTGTTTCCTTATATCTTTGATCAGGTAGTACACCCACCCCACCACCCCCATCCAGCACAAAGCAACATCTGTGGACAGGTTTCTCAACTATTGCTCTTAATCAACACAGAGTAGCTGCTTGGCTAGTGGTGTTACTGTATTCCCGTTCGAAAGTATATAATTTACAAAGTGTCACACATTCACCGATGTAAGACATAATAATGTTTCTATTTATTAGATCAGTAACTGTATGTCAATTGGAAAACTAAATATTTTCGAACGGGAATTCAGCAACACCACTAGCCGAGCGACTACTGTGCTGATAAGGTGCAATAACACAGAAACCGTTCCACAGTTGTTACTTTGTGCTGGATAGGTGTCTTGACCTCCTCTTCGAAAGTATAAGGATCAGATACTGCTCCGTATAGCCAGCTGGAAACGATGTATCCTGTGGCTAAGCAACACTAACACTCGCACTCGTCCCCTCCAGGACAACCACTTAATCTTGTCAAACTGTCTTTATATATATATACATACATATATATATATACAGGAGTGGCTGTGTGGTAAGTAGCCTGCTTACCAACCACATTGTTTCGGGTTCATTCACACTGCGTGGCACCTTGGGCAAGTGTCTTCTACTATAGCCTCGAGCCGACCAAAGCCTTTTGAGTGGATTTCTTAGACGGAAACTAAAAGAAGCCTGTCGTATATATGTATATATATGTGTGTGTATGTTTGTGTGTCTGTGTTTGTCCCCCAACATTGCTTGACAACCGATGGTGGTGTATTTACGTCCCCGTAACTTAGCGGTTCGGCAAG
>NC_068992.1:29652180-29653227 GCF_001194135.2 Octopus bimaculoides | reverse complement strand
CAACACTAACACTCGCACTCGTCCCCTCCAGGACAACCACTTAATCTTGTCAAACTGTCTTTATATATATATACAGGAGTGGCTGTGTGGTAAGTAGCCTGCTTACCAACCACATTGTTTCGGGTTCATTCACACTGCGTGGCACCTTGGGCAAGTGTCTTCTACTATAGCCTCGAGCCGACCAAAGCCTTTTGAGTGGATTTCTTAGACGGAAACTAAAAGAAGCCTGTCGTATATATGTATATATATGTGTGTGTATGTTTGTGTGTCTGTGTTTGTCCCCCAACATTGCTTGACAACCGATGGTGGTGTATTTACGTCCCCGTAACTTAGCGGTTCGGCAAGAGAAACCGATAGTATAAGTACTAGGCTTGCAAAGAATAAGTCCTGAGGACGATTTGCTCGACTAAAGGCGGTGCTCCAGCATGGCCGCAGTCAAATGACTGAAACAAGTAAAAAAGTAAAAGAGAGTATTATATATATATATATATATATATATATATATGGACAGAACAACCGAGCTATTTGTGGCTCTGGAAGAAATTAAACAAAAGTACTAAATTACCAAGAGACGAGAAATTAAGTGAAGCGATTTATGATGAGCATTTAGGGAGTTAGAGTATAGACTAGAATTCTGACTCATGTGAGCAGTTATACACATACATACATACACACACACACAAGCGCGCACACACACACATGGACACACACAAGCGCGCACACACAAGCGCGCACACACAAGCACATTCACCCTACACATAGATACATAGACACACATACATGCAGACACACACGCAGAGAGACACACACAACCTATACAACAACAAACACTTATACACACCAACACTCACGTAAAATATACGAGGTGACTATGTATATGTATTTGTATATATTTCATATATATATGTGTGTGTAGATGTATACATATATGCATATATATGATACAGAATTACACCTTATGTGTAAATCATATAAACAGAACCCACCCAAACGTTTATAGACACACACTCAAACATGTGTAAATATATATATATATATATATATATA
>NC_068992.1:29648006-29652127 GCF_001194135.2 Octopus bimaculoides | reverse complement strand
ATATACATATATATATGTATGTATGTATGTATGTATGCGCATGTGCGCATGTTATGTATGTATTCGTATATATACACACAAACACAAATGTATATATGCATGTGTAGGTTTCCCACAAACATCCAGACATAGGCATGCACACATATGAATATAGAATAAATGCATTACCAATGCATATAAATATACATATACACATACACAGTGTTGTACGCACACTGAAACACACACACACACCCCTTTACACATTTACGTAATACAGAATTTTTTTCCTGTCTTCTTTACTTTTAACCTTTTGTGAAAAGTTACTCTGTAAATTCATTCCACTTCTTATCAGATCGGAACGACTTGCTAAGGTTTGGTATTCAGGTTCTAAGCTTTTCATTGATATGACTCAAAATATTTCAGTCTAACAAATAAAACATTTCTTTAAACAGAACAGAAATGTTTGTTCAACTAAGCTAAGCTAATATATATCTTATGTGAGCAATAGTTCATGCATTGAACTGTGTTTGATTCTTTTTTTTTTTTTTTTACATTGAAAAATTTCTTGTTAAAATGAGAAATGAGAGATTTATGGGTATTGAATAGTGCTTCGTATTGACTGCAAGAATATTGAAATATGTAATACAAACTTAGAGTTAGGTAGATAGTTTGCGATATATGCAATAAATTGCTAAAATATTTTAAGGTAAACAGAAATAATGTCCCTAGTTCAGCTGGGATGATAGTAGGACTTTGACAAAGTACGGATGAGGTAACACTTTGTTCATGGTGACTAACACTTCTGAAAGCTCTCCGAATTTGTCACTGCACTTGCAAAAATCAGATTTACATAATATTAACCTAATATTAAAATTCACCTCAACTTTGAATTGTTCTTAACCAAGTTGATATTTTTTTCTCGTTATGACGTGTATGTTGGCCTCAATTTTACTGTTATGCGGTAGTATCTTTTCAGCAATAGGAATTCTCAATACAATTTATTCTTATTTATCTTAATTCATCTCACATCTCCTTCATAAGAAATATGAACTGATTGGTCCAGAATGTAATGAAATGCTTACTTTTGAACTGATGAGAAATTTCCATTTCTATTTCAATGTTGTTTCTGTCCGATATTACTCTATTTTCTTCCTGTTACTTCTATAAAATATTTGTTATGAATATGTATGTTGAGTTATTTTATTCTGAGCAGAATATTCGATGTTGACATATTCTGAAAGCTAGTGTATAGTTTCATTAAAATGGTAAGATAAAATCAAAATGATCTTTGGAGGAAAAAAGAAATAGTAGCTGGTAAATATCATATGTTTTTCTTTACAAAAATTTCACCCTCTGCGGATCTTCAAGAACAATATTATCTCGTAAAAAAGACTAGAAGATAAAAACAGTTGTGTGTGTGTGTGTGTGTGTGTGTGTGTGTGTGTGTGTGTGTGCGTGTGTGTGTGTGTGCAAATATATAAATATTCGTAAGGACAAGTCTTTCTCAATATACCTGCGACTATGATAAAAAGGAGAAGCAAATATTCCGAAACTTTTTATGGAAGTTCATGAGGAGATTGTTTTTAGCTTAAGCACTAAGCTAATTAATAAAAATTCTCTTAAACCCACCTCAGTGTATTAATGACATTATGTTTCTCTTACTTGACAAGAATTAAAAACTAAGTCACATTTAATAGGAATTGAACTTAATAAGTATACATGTATGTAAAAACTGTGAGGCTTCTAGGCAGAAGTACTGCTTGTATTAGCTCAACGTCTTCATTATTTTTCCTGTTCAGAGAGGGAACTGAATAGATAATGTATTCAATCCATAGTTCTGGTGTCTCAAGCATCTAAATCTTCCTGTGATAATATTGAAAACCAATGAAGCTGGAGCACTGACAGTTCTCAAATGTAATAATATAACTCGTAATGGCAACATTTATCCGATTTCTTAACTGAAATGTATTTGAGGCGAAAATCTCGAATAATATTTTGGAGCGAGGATGATGGATAACCAGAAGAAATTAGACGCAAACAGATCGATGAATATTATTGGTTTAACCAGCCAGTATATCATAAATGTAACCTGGATACACCACATTAATATCATGATGTGTACAACATAAGCAAATAAATAATGTCATTTGGACGTCACATAAAGAAAGAATTAACTGCTGAACCGCCATCAAATTTCATTCAATTATTCTCTTCACTCTTCAACAAAATATATCATGTTTCACCATGGATAAATGTAATTCTTTCGACAAATAAATGGAACTTTATTGTATAGAATTTGCGTGATCTACCAGAAGAATGAAATGGGAATGTATTGTGAGAGAATAAGCAATTCATTGAAGCCAGGTTGCGTGGGATGGAGTTATAAGATAACAGCACGTTTTCTGTGTTTCTTATTCTGTCAGTTGTGCTGCCTTTTACTCCTTGAGTAAATAATTAGTGTCCTTTAACTCACAATATTGTTCAAACTTCACTAAGAAATTAGTATTTATTTAGGGAACATGGGAGTTTACGCTGAAGTGGTTTCTCACTGTATATGCCGGCCTAATAAATGTATTTGAATGCAATACAGCTAACAAACAAAACATTACCGTCATTTAAAGCTCGGCATCTTCTAGAAATCGGCTGTTGATTCTTTATGACACCCATTTAAAACTGCACACTTTGCTTCAGCAATATTTAAATTATTTGATTATGGGCATAGCGTCATGCTACTGTAGTTATAATTCACACTGATAGAAAGAATAAATCTTTATTACCAATCCCTAGGTTTCATAAACTTACACTTTTTTACATAGCTATTACTCCATCTACTGAAATAAAAAAGGAATTCCTTCTAGAAATAACTAAATCCTGGCAATAGATAACAGAATCCGTCGCATCAATGATACTACAAAATGATTTACGTGATTTGAAAATCAGGAATAAATATCTGCCTCGTCGAAAGTACAGTTCTGTTTCAATTCATAAATAAAAATGACTGAAATCGCTTGTGCTTACAAAAAAAAAAATCTGAAAAATTAGCAAGGGATGTAAAAAAATATTTAAATTTTGACATTATTGACCTTTAAATATACACATGCGCGCACACACGCGCACATACACTCACATGACCTATGTTACGTCCGTTTTGACGAGGATGTTGTCGTAATTCCATTAACCAAATACCCATTTGATTATTGAGTAGGCAGGTAAGCATTAAACAACCATTCCCCCCCCCCAAACGGAATCAGCATGGAATCATGTATGAAGATTTTGCTTCAGGAATTACTGGTATTATTTATTCAATCTTAAGGATACGACCAGATAGGACCGTTAACATGCCGGTGAAAATGCTTAGCAACATTTCTGAGTTCAAATTCCACAGAGGTCGATTTACTTTTCAACCTTTTGGCCTCGATAAAATAATTAGCAACTAAACCCTAGTGTTGATGTAATCGACTTAGTCTCGACACCAAAATTTCACGCCTCAATTTTTTTTTTTTATTTAATCTTCATAAGTTTGCGAATCTGAAAGTAAAAATTTGCAAGGAATTGTGATTGAACCCGGGATTTCATGATTGCAAAACTTGGTATACATGTTTTGTATAGCTATACAAGTACTCACTCTCTCCCTCTCTCCCTCTCTCTCAAATCTCTCTCCTTTCTCTTTCCCTCCAGCTCTCATCTATCTCTCTTTCACACGCATATACATATGCACACGCTACGCGCGCGCGCGCGTCTACACAAGCAATCGCATATAAATATACGTATCTTATTTTCTGTATAGAAATATTTTATGATTTTTAAGCTCTTCTACTACTTCAAGACAAATTGCAGCATTGAACTTGTATTGGGGCAACCACAACAACAGGAAATGAAGAATTTTCTAGATAATTTTATAACTTCCTGCGCTATGTTGTATGATATGCAGCAAAATCAATATTCCACATATGGGTTTATGGTAGTGCATATGTAAGTCTGTTTGGTTTTCTGTATGAAAGAACACATTCTTGTGTATTTCTCAGCAATAAATAGCATCCAATGCAAACAATTGTGCAAGAAAAGCATGATTTGAGCATATTAATTCTTTATATCTAATTTCCTATATGATCGCTCGTATATGATATGGCAGTGACCTC
>NC_068992.1:29640326-29642830 GCF_001194135.2 Octopus bimaculoides | reverse complement strand
GTGTGTGTGTGTGTGTGTGTGTGTGTGTATGTGCGTGCGTGTGTGTGTGTGTGCGTGTGTATGGATTTGATTGCTTCTGTGCTTACATCTTCGGTAAATACACATCATGCTAATATAATGACTGGAGAGTAATAAAACGGCGGATAAGGTTTAGATCCATGTTTTTATCAATTAAGAAAAACAAAACTAGACTGGTCTGTTGTGATAGCCATCCTGGCGACAACCGGCTATTAGGGATAGGTGCACAAGGATAAGTTAAATGACATATATCTTTCTAAATGTTTATGTGCCTAGTTTTGTTTATTACTTTACTTTCATTATTTCTATTTCATCATTTACTCATTTTATTGACTGGTTAAACTGTAATTGTGACTAACGGTCTGGAGATATTTGTTTCTACTTCTTTTAATGTGAATGGGTAACTTCTATGGAATTCGGTTTAATTTGCCGAATATTTTCCGTTCAAACCTGAAGTGCCTTCTTTATATACTGATGCAATGCAACAAATGTAATATATTTGTTATGAAATAATGTCATTAATTAACTGTTGGTAAAGTGCAGATGAAAATGTTGTGTTATTATGCAATAGGGCGTGCTTTCTCAATCCAGACCACCTCCTATTTATGCATTTTTATTAATACTCAACGAATATTCATGGTTTTCCGGTTGTAATTTCCTTAATACGATCGCCTTCATTGTGAACCTGCAACTGATAGCCGATACTCGTAGACGAGCTCTATAAAGCAAACTACAATATTCCCACACAAATTACACACACTAACACACAGAAAAACACACACACATAGATGTGTATGTATATGAAACTGCTTGCATTTTAATACACATATAAGACGTTTTGTGTGTGAGTATATATTTAAATTTTAGAGGTAATACTTGATAATTTACTTTACCTACGTGTTTCATGTTGTCCTTCTGATTGGTTTTTACATACCCACGACAACTTTTAATACTTGTTATATATATATATATATATATATATATATATATATATATATATATATATATATATATATATATATATGTGCGTATGTGAGTGTATGTATGCACATATATGTTTGTATGTATGTCTTTGTGTTTGTCTTGTTCCCCCCATCGCTTGACACCCGGCGTTGGTTGGTTCATGTTTCTGTAACTTCACTGATCGGCAAAATTGTATGTTAGAATATGTAACAGAATTAAATACGCACTGAGATTGATTTCATTGGTTCCCCTTATTCGGCGTTACTCCAGCATGGCTCTACGCCAATGATTTAACTAACCAATAAGGCATATGTTTATGTGTGCGCGTTTGTCTCTTTGCGTGCGTGTGTGTGTGTGTGTATATGTATGTATGTAAGTATGTATTATGTATGTATATGCATTTGTGTATGTATTTTATACCAATATAGATAGATTCATAGATATAGATACAAATATTCAAGTCCTTGTGTATACATAATTGTAGATCTATAATTGTATATTGTATGTGTGTTTTAAATTGATTGCTTTAAATACATACGCTATAATTATACACACAAGCGCACATAGCCATAAATATGTTTATAACAAATATAATTTTCCTAAACATTATTTAGATATCAATGACAAAATCAGCCTACGTTTAACAATGGGTTGGTTTAATTTAAAGAAACTGTGCTGTGTATGAAAACATAATAATTGTCTAATGATGTTTACATTTGAATATCCGGGAAATTAGTGTGTATCGACTTCATCTGTAGATTAGGCGATATTATGTACAAATATGGATAATGTAACAAGATTTATGATGGTTAGACGAATGCAATACCACATGGATATGACATATGAAGAGATGTATAGATAGATGTTGGATACAATCCCAGTGTGAAATATAGGAAATACATAAATAAGCGAACTTACACACTACGCAAATAGGTACGTCTACACACATACAAACACACACATACACACGTGCACACGCGTGTGTGCGCGTGTGTGTGCGTGTGTGTGTGAGTGTGTTACACAAAGAATACAGAACGTTTAACCTAATGTAATTTTCGAAATAAAACATAGCTTTATCAAACAAATGAGTGCATTTATATAAAATATGATTATTTTTTTCTTAATCCGCACTGGAGTTCAGCCACTGCAGCAATGATATTCGCACGTGGACTGTTCAAGATGCAAAAAACATTCAACCGGTGTTGAGCACTTTTCTGTTACACAGTTATCCAGTAATGATGCTGGTCACTCATCTTTTGTCTCTCATTCTGTTCGAGACACCGCTAGACTCTGTCTATTTCTCTCACTTCCCCTCTCTTTCTCTATCGCTCTATTCCCTCCATTCTTTCTACATCTCTCACTTACAGCGTCTTGTCACATTATATTTCGCATACACACACATACATTCAGACAGACGCAGACGCAAACACACACACATATACTTATATACATAGCCGTATCTTTCTATGAATACTATGTTAAGTATTCACACGACACACACACGCACACACACACACACACAC
>NC_068992.1:29639508-29640215 GCF_001194135.2 Octopus bimaculoides | reverse complement strand
TATATATATATATATATATATATAAATGTATATAGGCATTTATTTCTAAGTATGTAAATATGTATTCATGTTTTCGTATATATTCAAATATATGGAGATATGTATGCATATGATACGTTTAAATGTATGTGAAACACTATCTTTTCTCGGCGTCCGTAAAATGAAAATACTCAGATGCTAACGAACCGTACAGCTTATTAAAATACATACATACATACATACATACATACATACAATATATCTTAATATATAAATCTGAAGTTGTGTGTCTGTGTGAAGCTTTTTTGAAAGTTCATAGAAATCCACATTTTCCCCTTTTTCGTAAACATTTTTACATCAATGGAATTTTCTCGATGTGAAATTTTCAGTCCAGTAATTAGATTTTTAAAATTCCGTTTACTTTGTGTGATTTAAGGGAGATTTGGCTGTTGTTTCTAGCAACTTTTATATTTTATCCCTTCTACCTGGAACGCCATTCTTACACACGCGCTCAACATAAAAATATAGAGAGTAAGAGTAAAAGAGGGAGAGGGAGAGAGAGAGAAAGTGATACATACAACGTCATAGATTAAACTTTCATCTCAGTATTCTTTACCTATTTTTCATAACATAGATACGTAAAAACACACATACATGACTTGTGACAACAACATACACATTGCTCTCAATCTCTATTCATTTCTCCCCTCTTCCTCTCTCGCTCTCTC
>NC_068992.1:29619483-29638972 GCF_001194135.2 Octopus bimaculoides | reverse complement strand
CTCGCTCTCTCAAAAGCATACACGTGCAAGTACACAATCATTCAGTAAAATATAACTCAACCGGTTTAAAATGACAGCCACAGACTGCAGCAATTCACCACATTCCAGTAGCTACTTTGAACATAATGCAAAATGGTGCATCAACACCTTCTGCCCAATCTGATAGAATTCTGGCAAAACTGTTTAGCAACAGATCGCCAGCAATTGCTTCATCACAAATTGCCATCCTAGCTCCTGTGAAAAGGGATTACCCTACTATGTATAATCAGGGCAGCGCAAAACGTTGTTTTGCACAAGCATTTCTATAGTCAATTACACGGATGAAATTTACGTATGCTTAATAATTTTACGCAAAATAGCCTTCAGACTTTCCCTATTAATTTCATCGTCTTTTGAATTTTGAACATATTTACATCATAAGGGTTTTTTCATTGTAAGGCTTTCTTTTGTAGTTGATTTTCAGCTAACAAGACTTGTCGTAGATGGCATAATAAGTCACACCCGGACAAGGTCGGGTTATACTGCTAGTATATATATAAAACACAAATATCGAACAGTGAGATTGAGTGCTCAACACGCATTGGTAGATAAATATTCTTTTAGTTGCGTGGTAAAAAGGCTACCAATGTATTGATCCTGCGAATTCTCAGCAATTATCAAGTCTTCCACATTTGGACGTTGGTACTCGTCTGCATCTTGAATGAGAATTCAACGAAGCTACACGGGACAGTGCGAGATATTAGAATAAAGATATAAATATACAGATCAAGGATAACTTATAGCTGTTATCTTCCTTACATTAGTTCTTACCACATTCAAATTTATAAATATAAATTTTAATTTTAATATATAAACATAGAAATAGAAATATTGTACTCTCATCCAAGATAAAGACGAGTACTATCTTCCCAATATAGCAGGTTTGATAACTGCTGAGGATTTCTGCATGAAAGCGACGGTAGCCTTGTTAACCCAGAAAGTAATTATACATATAGGAAAATAAATACATCTGAAAATGCATTTTTCACCAGTTTCAGCCACTGGACTACGGGCATTGTAGGGGACTGCCTCAAAGGGCTTAGTGGAACAAACTGCTACTCCACTTACTGATTTGTACACCTGGTAGTTTTGTTGCACATGTAAGTTATGGGAAGATAAACACACTAACATGAGTTTGCAAGTAGTTTAGGGACAAGTAAACATATACACACTTTCAATTTCACTCTCGAAAATCTACTTACAATCTTTGGACTGATCGGAACTATTGTAGATTACATTTACCCAAGATGCAACCGAACCCTGAAACATGTTAATGAGCTGTAATCTTCTTACCAAACAAACATGCTTTAATACTCTTATGTATGTGTGTGTATGCGTACGTGTGTGTGTGTGCGTATGTGTGTGTGCGTATGTGTGTGTGTGTCTGTGTGTCTGTGTATGTGTGTGTGTGTGTGTGTGTGTGTGTGTGTGTGTGTGTGTGTGTGTGTGTGTGTGTGTGTGTGTGTGTGTGTGTGTGTGTGTGTGTGTGTGTATAAAGGCATGTTTATATATATATAATAGAAGTAGGTGGATATCAAGAATGATATTCTAGCATTTCAATCTCCCTCTAATAGTTGTGCTCCTTTCTAATGGGCAGACAGCATTCACTCAAAATATATTCTCATGTAAAACTTTTGGTGCGTTATTTGGTGAACAAATATTCCACATTTACTGAGATTCCGAATATTTTTTCTTAGCAGAAATATATGTTTGGGTGTGTAGACATTTAATTACATATGTGTGTGTGTTCGTGTACATGCACATCTGTGTGTGCGTGGTTGTATGTGTGAGTCTGCTTAGATAGATACTGACATATATAGACAAATATACAAGAGAGAGAGAGAGAGAGAGAGAGAGAGAGAGAGAGAGAGAGACGTATAGAACGTAGAAGAATGAAAGCGAAATACGAGGTAGATAGATAGATAGATAGATAGATAGATAGATAGATAGATAGATAGATAGATACATAGATAGAGAGATAGAGAGATAGAGAGAGAGAGGCAGAGAGACAGACAGACAGACAGACAGACAGACAGACAGACAGACAGACAGAGACAATAGAAATATAGAGATATATTTTGAAGTCTATATCACATAGACACCTGCAATGACTAGAATATTTTAATTGGTAAATACGAAGCAGTCATCGAGTCATTAATTTCGTATTGGCTTTTTCCATTGTGTATTCAAGATTCATATACATTGAATATAAATGGAGCCACTGTCTCTTAAGACAAAATGCATCGTAGTAGTTCGTCCAAGATATATTCCAACGCTTGCAATTATAGAGTATGTGGCTGAATATTCCGCAGTGTATTTTGCCCATAACATTACTCTCAGGCAGAATTAGTATGAGATAGTGTGTGATAGAGCAGATCGTTTGAATTAGGAATGATATACCTTCTTTGCTCCACTGCAAAGTTTCCCTCGTAAGAATTAAATATCGTTGTCGGCTGTCGGGTGTAGGTCGACGCTGTTGTAAACAGAACGATGAGTTAGGCAGTTAGGTTCGTCCTCCACTAGACTGCTTCACTGAGCCTCCTCTTCAAATACCAATCGGTTTGCAATAGTGCAACGAGATATGGTCGTTGATGAGGCTGCCTCGCAAATCTCTTCCTAGTTGATCGCCTACTGATGCTTGATGGTACGGATATTAAGCTTGGCTGCAATAACAAACGGTACGGTACAGCACCCACATCAGTAGAGGTCCGCAAGAGAGAGAGTCAGCCACCACTTCGACTTGGAAGCTGGGGTTGTATTTTGGACAATCACGTAGCCTACCATGCCAAGAACACGGTAAAGATTTCGGCTGCAGGATATTGGAAAACCCACAAGGGGGAGAATTAGGTATCTATCTATCTATCTATCTATCTATCTCTCCATCCTTTTCACTCTCTCCCTCTCTTTCCCTACATACATATATATATGCATACATAGATATATATGTGTGTGTGTGAGTGTGTTTGTGTGTGTGTGTTTGCGTGCATGTGTGCATGTATGTGTATCTGTGTCTGTGTCTGTGTGTCGTTGCTATTATGTAAAAGTGTCGTTAGACGAAAAGCGCTGCTTTTTCAGGAAACGAAACAAAATTTTCATAGCAAAACCGTTGTGCTACATTTTGACAATTTTTGGTATTTTGGCATCTGAAGCAGCTGGAGATGCGATAGTTTGAGCAAAAGAACTGGCTATTGCAACCCAAAAAAGATATTGTTTCCCTCGTAACTAATTAGCCAAATTTGGATATACGACAGTTTAACATAATGACAACGATACATATATATATGTGTGTGTGTGTGTGTGTGTGTGTGTGTGTGTGTGTGTGTGTGTGCGTGTGTGTGTGTGATCTCAGTGTGTCTGTTTATATACTGGGTGGGGTATGTGTGTGTGCCTGTTTGTGCGAGTGTGTGGGCCTTTGTGTGTATAGATAGATGGATAGATAGATGTTCATTCAAGATCATTTTATAAGAAATCATGTATAAATCTTTGAAAGGAAAATGCCTACATCTTTCGGCATGTAATAGATTCTGATGACAAGACCACATGAAAGCGAATATGGAAACATCCATACATGAATCTTCGAAGAAAAATTTGTACAGGAAATACGAATCAATGGAAAATAATAATATATGAATTGACAGCATAGATATTACCTATTTTTTGAGACACAGCATATATTTCTAGAACCAAAGAGTTATGACGTTGTTACTTTCACTTGCTTTTTCAGATATTCATTTCTGAGACTTTCTGTAAACGATCAGTAGTAGTAGCAAGGAAAATCAATATGTTATAATTTATTACAAGCATTTAGTAGTCGCTCGACATTGACACCTGTAGATACTGTAGTAGCTTTTATGACTCAGAAGAAAGACTCTACGTTATCATTCGACCCGCTCGTAATAGAAACAAATCAGCCTCTTACTACAATCTACAATTTTTTATGATATAGTCAAATATGGAGGTGTAGCATTAATACTCTTTTTAAAGGGAAAGTTGGCAGGAAGGAGAACAGTTACCCCCAGATCAGACAGCTTGCTCAAATGTTTCCGACGGAGTGAACTACTAATAGTAAAATATGTGACGCGCTGAGTCTAGCATTTCAAGAAGAGATGACACATTATAATACAGTTCTATATTTAAGAGATGATGAATTATGTACACTATTTACATTTGACGCATATTTGTTGTTAACACCCTCCAGCCTTCATGAGGTATCTTGAGGAAATTTCGAACCTGGGTTCTCATTCCTAAGGTATTTTTCGATGTTATCATTATTATTATTATTATTATTATTATTATTATTATTATTATTATTATTATTGTTATTATTATTATTATTATTATTATTATTATTATTATTATTATTATTATTATTATTATTATTATTATTATTCAGGTCACTGCCTGGAATCGGTCTGCTTAGGAGGTCGTTGTGTCCTAGCAAATGTGTTGCTTCTTTTAGTTTTCGTAGTTTCCAGCGGTGTTCCCTGTCTATTATTATAGCTCCATTTTTCCATATATGATCAGCTATCCCTGATTTATCAATATCTTCTCGTCTCATGGCTTTGCTATGTTCCTCTACCCTTATTTTGAAGGGGCGGCATATTTCGCCTTTCTATAAGCTAGCACAGCCGTATGGGATGGGTTACACGCAGTTTTGGGACATATTCTCTTCTATTGGTGGTTTTACCCGAAGGAGATATTTGCGAAGTGTTGTATTACTCTTGAATACTGTCCTGATGTCATATGGGCCGCATGTCTTTTGTATCTTTTCGGAGAGGCCTCTCACATAGGGTAGACAAACTAGACAGTTTATTGGTTTCATCCTCTCTTTTCTTCATAATTGGAGTAAGGAATATAAATAAGCAGCGATCGTGATACCCACTACGAAGAAAACTGATCAAGCTCAGTTACAATCTATTAAGCAACAAGTACCCACCAAAAATACTATCTACTTCAATTTCACCTTTCTTAGTTATTGGATTACAGCCATTTTAGAGCTTAACTATGAAGAAAAAATGTCTAGTAAAGCAGCTGTTCTCCGTAGAAATATACAATTCCAAACAGTTTGTCACGGGAATCTGCAATAAGAAAATGCCAGAATATGATACAAAAAAAAAAGATAGAACTTGCGTGCAGTCTTATATTTAATGAATCACACACAAACATGCACCGATTCCTCTGCCCAATTCAATTATAAGTCATTGGTCATCTGAATTATTGTGCAAGATGCCTGACTAAGGTGCCCTGCAGAGGAACAACGCGAAGCTGCATGGTTGGGAAGCGAACTTCCCAAGTACATAGCCACTGTCATATCCCATGTAGTTTCTTTCCTTTCAATCAATAATTTTGTGATAAGTTGTTAGCATACTAAGATTGAGGCCTAGCTTCATCTGACACTTCATACACAGAACATACTTTGTCCTATACGAAAAAACCAAATGCTGTAGAAATATTTCCTCACTCTCATGTACTTGGTAATTCAATCCACCTGTGATGTTGTATTTGATAGCGCAAAACAAAAACAACAAAAGTTCTGAAGCATTTCACATAGTTTACATTCAATAGTTCTTACTTTATATTATAAATATTAACTAAAATATTTAGTGCTTTATGGAAGAATGGATGCAGACACCGGTCATAGTTATTTTTAAATTTGTAACTGTCAGGTGTAGCCTCTCTTTTAAACTGTATAGCTGAAAATATCACAGATATGGTTAATTTATATGAATCGGCTATACACCAATTCATTTCTTTGAGAGGAAGCAATATATAATGAAATTGATACGGATAAATTTATATGAATTGATTATATACCAATTTGAGATAGAAAAGAGCCGGATCTATTGATTACCGGGTTACTGGTCGGTTTGCTACTTGGACATTAGAATATATAGTATATAATGTTTAATATTTATACATGGAGCGTAACCTGTCTTGCTGCTGTAAATCACTAACCAAATATCTTGTGAAGATAAATGTAGCACAGTTAGAATAAATAGCAGAAAAATAGATTTATTTTCTATGTCTAAACTTTGAACAACATCCTCAATGTAGATTTCGAATGAGCGAATCCTTGGACGACGACAGTATCGTGTATAGAGGTATTCAAGTCGAGACAAAGCAGATACCTCAAACGAATTCATTCGCAAAACTTGGAGTCTTTTCTGAGCTTCTTGGATAATAATTTATCCTTCGTAGATATATATCAGCAAAAAATATTCAGTTATGTACATACACTGCATCTTCATCCGTCTCTCTCTCTCTCATGCACATATATGCACATTCGTACACATGCAGACACACACATGCACATACATACATATATACATACATACATACATGCACACGTGTGTGTGTATGTGTATGTGTTAGTTTATTGCTGTTACCTTTATTCATAAGGTTCCTCTGAGTCAAGTGAAACACGTTCAAGAGGATCTCTCTCCCAACTCTTTTCTTTCTTGTCTCTCCCTCTCACGTTCTTTCTCCCTGTCACTTTCACCCTCTCACCTCTTTCCATTGCCTAAGCACGTAAAGATTCAATGAAATCTTAATGCATGCTGCCAAGTCATCTTCGATTCCATGAGACTGTCATAGTTTTAGTAATAATTCACAAGTGTAAGGCGGTGAGCTGGCACGCCGGACGAAATACTTAGCAGTCTTTCTCATCTGCTGCTACGTTCCGAGTTCGAATTCCGATGGGGTAGACTTTGCCTTTATCCTTTCAATAAATTAAAAGCCAGTTGCGTACTGGGTCAATCTAATCGACTGGCTCCTTCCCGCAAAATTTCAGGCCTTTAGCCTAGAGTAGAAAATAATAATTCGCAAGTGTCTAAATATATCATTTTGCTGATGCTGTTCACATATGCACGTATATACTTATACTTGCATATGCATATGTATGGGCGTGTTTACATGAGTGTGTCTGCGTATGTGCCTATCAGAATACATCGGTATTGAAAAGCGCAATTATTGATAAAAAAAAAGATATAATACTCAAAACACAAGACATTAGTCTTTGCATAGAATTTTGTTAGGCTCATATGGACAAGAGACTGCAAGTGACAGTCCATCGATCGACTCTCGGAACTTATTTTCTAACTAAGTTCACCTGGATGCGTAAAGTACTGTGTTTCATACCTAAAATAACTGAGAAGTATTTCTATAAAACAGAGCATATTCTGAATTACTGTCGTAGAACTTTCATATGTGGTTATGAGTTTGCATGTGTGCGATGACTCAGTATGACCAAATGACTAACAAGTTACCTCTGAATCACAACTATTCGGGTTCGATGCCCAATTGTGGATTCTCAGACATTTTTTTTTTTTTTTGTATAACCTCGCGTCGATCCATAATTTTTGAGTGAAATTGAATACACAGAACCTGTGAGAAAGACCTTCTGATCTTACGATGGAATTTATTCGGAACTAAAAATTACAAGGGGAAGTAGGGCGTGAAAGTTCTGTTACTCTGAGCCAAAGTGATTCCAGCTGGAGACTATGTTAAGGTTACACGTGTCTGTCGAGTATTTTATGATAAAACAAAAGTAATTGAATAAGCCAGGAAGTAGAGTGGCCAATCAAGTGTAAACTCATCATCGGAAATTCTGACCAACGTCCATATAAAATATTTTGATATTTTTTCAGTTTCACTCAGACACTCTCAGGAAATATACTACTGTAGAGGCCTCAGCATTTTTAAGCAAATCATATTGACCTCAGTACTTATTTTACTTCTTTCTCTTCATCGCTTGGCTAAGTAACCTTTTTGACATTATTTCAATACAAACCCTCAAATCGGTTTGTACAAGAATACATAATCGTAATCATATTCACGTACAATCACCCCCTCCCACCCCACACACACACAAACACACAAGCGCGCACACATATACGCACCTATATTGATTTATATATTTTTAAAGAACATTTTGTTTCATACATTTGCGCAGTTCTATGATATTTTTTTCATGAAAATAGGAAGTTTTACGCTTTTTCTATGGGTGTTCCTAGGGTAAGTGAAAGCCTTCAATACACTTAGGGCAACTGTGCTGGAGTTGACAGCTTAAATTTTCATATTTATACACAGACATCTCATTAAAACTGCATGGTCCTCAAACAAATTAAAATACATACAAATTCGAGCATAATAGAACCACCCTGAAATTTCGTCCATTGTTAACAAAATATAAGCCAATTTCTACTTTGAACATTCAGATATATATGAGAAGTTACAAAAGGTGATCTGCGTATTCATAAAGAGTATGGTTAATTCATCATATGATGTCTTTTCTCAAGAAATTCAGAGTAACAGTTCAGTGATACGACATTATGATTCAAACTTTTGATACATACACACTCCTCTCTTATCGCTTGCTAGTCCCTTTTTTCAGGACATCTTACTTCAGAGTTTTTATCCCTCACCTATATCTATCTCTCATTACTCACACACACAGTTACAATTAATTATATACTTATTATGGGTTAATCAGATTATTTCAGAAAAAGACATTTTTTTGCTCGTTTTAATTTTGTTTTTTTTATTTTGATTTATACTTTTTGAAAATATATTACAATTTGAAAGATTCTTTTCAATGTTTTTTCTATGATTTTCAAGATTTATTAGATATGAGATATTAAACAAGAAATAAAATACGAAGTAGCTTAAACATCACAGACACTTCAATAGTATTGAACCAGCTGAGTAAGATATCGTTATTATGTAGATGAATATTTCATAAGTATCGATAGCTGAACACTATACTAACGATAGTAGCAATATTTTAAAATCAGTGTTTCCTATATAAACAAGACTACATTATCATATAACGGACACGAGTATACGACACATAATGTATGTATATCTGAACGCATATATCTACATATATATCTATACATACACACACACATATATATGTATATACATATGTTTATATATATACATATATATAGATAGATAGATAGATAGATAGATAGATAGATAGATAGATAGATAGATAGATAGATAGATAGATATAAATATACATATATGTATGTATGTGTGTGTATATATGTATGTACGTAAAACCATAAAAAACATATGTTCAAACACTTATGTTTATTGTGTAAGAGAATGAGTTATACGTAGTGAAAGTTAAAGAAAATTTCTCTTAATAGATGTCTGCATATGTCCGTGTGAGTGTACGAGGTTATACGTATAGGCAAAGAATAGATTTCTTGTGAGAATTGAATTGCAATTATGAATTTTCAAATTTATTTCGTTCATTTTCTTTTATTATTCAATAGAACCCTCAAATGAGTATAGAGAAATATTTGATAAATTATGATCATTTTCTGAAAAGAGAAAATCGACAAATCAAGTTTATATTGATAAGATATCAATGCAGTGAGAAACATTTATATACTTATGCGTGTTAGTTTGTGTTTGTGTATGTGTATGTGTGTCGAGACAGATATGTATATATACACACAGAGGTACATATACACGTAAACACACACATGCATATATATATATATATATATATACACATTTATACCTCCATACATAAACTAAAACTGACAGCTTGTCATCCCACGTATTAAATGAGTTACATTAATCTGAATGTCAAAGACTACTGTTCTCGTGTGTTTATTATTCATTTTTTTTTGTTTTTGTTTTTTTGTTTTTTTTTTACACTGGGCCTAATGTTTTATAGAAACCTAAACAGCTATAACATATTTATGCTCTTAAATGCTGAAAGAAGTACCAGTTATATACAGTACAGATCCTGTTAACACAATCACATTTCGTTCTAAAAGTTGAGATTGCACTTACAAAAAAAGCATTAAAAATTTACACCATAATGTTCTTATGTTTTCTTTGATTTCGCATAGAAAACTTATTTCACTACGGTTGTAGAGAAATAAGATATTGTAACATTAGGCTATTTCCTAAAATAATAATAATGTATGATAATTGACATCCACCAAGCAGTCAATGGCAGAAATTGCACCAGACAGACACTAATTCCGTGTTCCTTGCTTGTACTACTAGTTCTTCAGCTGTATGTCTTGAACTGATCGTCAGATATTTTTAATTCTTTATGAACCGGAAATGATATACCTCTAGGAAAATTTCTATCACTGTGAAATTGTTATAGATACAATGAGTACGTCTTGTGAGAAGCATTATAGATTAAGAATTTAGCTCCAGATTGATCCAATGAATAGCACACGTTATTCTCCTTATGAGATGCATTATAGATTAAGAATTCAGCTCCAGGTTGGTTAACCGAATAATATACATCTCTTAATTGATCCTTTCTACTCTCGGTACAAGGCCAGAAAGTTTAGAGTAGGAGTACTCAGTTATATCAACCCAGTGATTCACTGGTACTAACGTCATCGACCGCGAAAAGATGAAATGAAAAGCTGACCTCGGCGAAAGTTGAACATATGTCTATAACCGTCTAAATAGACAGATAGATAGATAGACAGATAGATAGATAGATAGATAGACAGACAGACAGACGGACGGACACAGTGAGGGGTAGATAGATACACAATGAAATGTACCTGCTGTCCACATATCTATGTGCATATATGTATGTCTCTTCTATTTTCTAACTATTATAAATCTTCCACTTAGGATGGAGCCGGTTTCCAACAAAGATACAAGGTTCCATCATTGGGATGTAGTTAATAAAGAAAAATTCATATTTGGAACTTGAGAAAATCTTGCATATTTTTGCTGTTCCACTCACAGATTGCAGTTGTAATGTACGAATTAGCCGGTCTATTTCTCTTTCTGAAAATCGCATTTTATCCGGATTCTCCTTTAAGCGTTTACTAACTAAACCTAGTGTTCCAATTATTATTGTTATTAACAAGAATTCATAGTCCGGATATAGAAGCTGGAGTTTTCGAAGCAGTTGTCTATAAATATCCTCTTTTACTTTGATTTTCAAAGATATATATATATATATATATATCTGTAGGGCAGCTGACCTCTATGACGGTACATACATTTGCCCCTATATCCCAAACAATAACTGGCCTGTTATGTGTACATTTGACAGAAGTTTTGATGAGAATATTACACCAGTATTCCTTGAGTTCGTGCTTATGAATCTATTTCATAGCAGAGGGGTTTTCGAAGTTTATTTCAGGAGTCTTTATTGCGGATGGAATTATAAATTGTTTTAGCGACAACATCGTGCCGCATATGGAGGTAGTACCTTGACAACATTTTAGGACAGCTGCTAATTACCTGCATGATGTCTCCCACAGAAACTTGACATAGCCTACATATGTGGTTGCACCTTGAGATTGCAAGAGTGTCACTGTATCTCTTGCTCAACAGGTACTTTGTGGCAATTTCCTGTTCCTGGAATATAAACGCATAGCCTTCAAAGTGTGATGTGATGTAGTGGTCTTGTGTCCAAGAGAAGCTGCGCATCGCGTCTATTCTACTCTTCTCTTCAGGTTTCCGGGAAACATACCCATGCATAGTTTTTTTTTTTTCGTATGTTGAGTGCTTTCCATCCACGTCTTCTCTGAGGTAAGAGAGCCCAGCTGTTTTGGGGCTGTATTGGGGATCAACAGGAAGAGAGTGCTTCTTGAAGAGCTCACTGCCAACTGGTACAATGTTGCTCACTTCACTTTTCAGCGCTGCATTTATATATTTATTTTCACTGCTGTTGTTCAGCAAATTCTGTTTGAGTGGTACCGTACAGTATTCGAAGGCCGTCAGCACTTATCTCAGGCCTCTACCACCTTCATTCCGTCTTAGGTAAAGCGTGTCAACATTACTGTTTCTGTGATAGTTCCCAGTTGTCGTCAGGATTTTGCGGGTTTTGATACCTATGGAGTGGATTTCCTCTACAAAACGATCAAGTATCCCAAATGGTGGGATCAGCTCTGGTACTGTAAATACATTTTGGGATATTGTCCAACGGTCTTTTCCTGCTAATGGAGAAAGTTCGGATGAGTTTATACAAAGACTTCATCTAATTAAGTGCAAGCAGAGCTGGCATACTTTTAGTCTAGATGTAATTTTTCTCTACACCTATTGAATCTCACCGAAATGTTGGTAACTCGAGAATTAAGCAGTCTTTTTTGCATGAAGTAACATAGAGCAGGTATTAACAGGAGTTCCAAAGTGAAAAGGCAAGACTGGTTTTTCAAACCACTTCACTTTACCATCCTCTTACACATACATATTTACTTCTCTTTCTACTTATTCCTCACTCATATTCACCACATCGTTACATCATGCCTTACAACACCTAAAAGCTTAACATAACTTTTCCTTTACGAACACGGTTAATTTCTTTCTGTTAATCTGCTATGGAAGCATACCGCAAAGTTCAGATATTACCCAGTGATCTTTCTCAACACTCTTTTATACACTTTACTAACTTATTTTGCTTCATTTTATCACCGCTTATTTATTTATTTATTTATTTCATAAACATAGTAAATATCTAAATATCTTACCTTCTCGTTCAGCTATTTTCCTGTGGCTTTTCACACTACTCCTTTGCACACCCACAAAAATTCTAATTATCAGGATACCTGCTACTGCTTCTAATGACACACCACATTAGCTGCTACTACTGATAGTATTTATCTTTACTAGCCATAAATATAAATACAGTAATCCATCATTGCTTTCCGTCACAACACACCAGAATGACCTGCCGATAATAACACTCCAATCTCTTAGATTATTTTATGTATTATAATTGATTAAAAGATTTTCCGAACGGAGCAACTTATGTAGGGTGATAAAATATCTTCTTTGCATATGTTACCTATCTTTGCACCTGCATTGCTTAAAGGTCTTCTTAAAAAATATTTATAGCATTTACTCAGAATTATAGTATTTATTTTCTGCGACACGTAAGTCGTTCTTTCTTGACTTATTTTTATCACCTACGTAGAGAAATAGGTGCAGCACACATGACTGCTTTCAGCTTCCCGATGTACAAGATAAAATGCTAACGCAGACCACCGAATTGTCTGTTAAAAGCAATGCAGAGATAATGAAAGTAAAAACGAATAAAAGACGCAATTGTTCTTATGTATTTTGACAACGTTTCTAGCTACAATTTTTTCTTACCGGGCGTTGATCGACTCGTATTGCTCAGTGTCACCAAATGATGTGCTTACGAACCGAACATCATAGTCACATATCTATAATCTGCGCTCATAACATATCTATACTTTTAGTAATTTATGAGTTCGCATGAGAGCGCATGTCCTAGTGGTTTAGGAGACGCAGCCCTGATTGCGTGATCGTGGTGTCAATTCCTGGAGTGCTGCTCTGTAATTTCTTCGGCACCTAACGTGTGGCACACACGTCGATTTGTTGGTGAAACGAACATAATGCACAGCACATGCATATAATCACTATAAACATATCAGTTTTGAGCAGGTTGTTCAACAAGTAAACGCAGAACCTTCTTTCTCAGAGAACAGCAGATTATCGAAATCATATTTTGCCAATATGGAAACCTAGTAAGAGAGATTACCCTTTCTAAATACCAACAACATACAGTATCACGCAAAAGGTAGATAAATTTCATCGTAGGAAAATCAATATTTTGTTGGGTGAATGACGTTCTCTGTCTGCAGTCCAGCAATTATCCCTCAATTCCGTCACATAACATCTTGGGCAGGAATTTTCATTGGAGAGAAATGAGTATTTACTAGTACCAATGGATAAATATATTTGAAGTACTGACAGTGGAAAAACTTTAAATAACGATGATATTTTTTTAAAGATCTACAGGAGAGAATGGAAAAAGACAGAAGACCTAAACAAAAGTGCATATAACTATATATATATATATATATATATATATATATATATATATATATATGCATATACATGAGCGCCCACATACATATTGACATATGTATGAACTCGCATAACAAAGTAGGAATGTGTACCATCGATGCCTTTCATAAAATATAATTTTTGTCTCAGAAGTGTGACGCGAAGAATCCAGTTTGCAGAAAGTATAGATCGATATCTCATTCGTTTTTGTGAGACACGGTACAATAGGTTGCTCTTTGATACCTGAAGAAAGTATGAAACCAGAAATTTTATATGAAATAATTCTCATACCTTACGATAAATAATCGTTACAATCATTATTATTATTAATGAGAATTTTTTTATAACAATTGGAGTACTCTTACATACAATCATGTGCACTAGGAAAGTAGAGTAATCTGTTTTTATTTAAAGTATATATTTCTTAAATATCACTTGTAACGACATGAGTTGTTTTATGTTTTAGAAACTATTAAAACAAAAAATACTTAACTTGCTCTAACAAATTATAAAAAAAATAACAAATATGAGATTTCTTTTCTCCAAATTGATTTTTTTTTTTCAAAGGATCGTATAGTTTTATATTGACATAAGCTTTTCAGCATACTTTTCGTATGCCTGCCCATTATCTTCAATTCTTAAACCATATAATCCCCTTGCAATACTTTTTCCGGTTTCAAATAAATCCCTTCTGTCTAGTTGAGTCTTGATTACATTCTTTTATTCGTCTACTTATTTTGTTGCAAATCTAAATAGTTTTTTGTTATGTTGCGCTCTTTCACTTTCTGCAGATCAATATCTCATCAAAACGTACTGGTTTTAATATAAGTCTTATTGATTGCGTACGTAAAACGTCCTTCTACTCAGAAATAATAAGATTGCCTTTCGAATTTTCTATAACACAAAAAGAAACTCATGAGAACTTTTAAAACTGTATTTGCTAGTCATTATCAAAGTTACTATCGTCCCGATTTCAAAATCAGCTACTTTTTATTTTTTGCATTCAGTGAATTAATTTCTTTGGGATAAGGAGACTCCTCCAATCTTGTTTGTTCTAATTAAATTCAAGACGTTTGGCATATATTACTTGAAATTTCCAGTTAGTAATTCGGGTTTTGTTTCCTTTGCTTTTTGTCTTTTTCATTTTTCATTTTTCGTCCATACGTAATAGTTGAAATTAAGAAGGTTTTTTTTTGTATTTTATTCGAAAAATAATAACTTCACATTATTTGTATGTTAATTTTAGAATGTAGAGTAGTATGTTTCTTCAAATAGTTTATTTTTGTTAAGAGATATATCAGTTTTGAAATAGCACACATACCAGAGAAACTTATATACGATGTCAGAATATGCAAATCCCTACTGGTTTCGTTCAGCTTACAATTTATTGATTATACATCGGTTAGATTATTCTTTTGTGTTTCTAATCCCAATACAATCAAGTGTAAATATGATTTGTTTCTATAGCTTTTCTTCTACATGTAACCGATTACGTGTTACATCTATGTTCAGAATACAACTAGTCTGAGGAGTTGCTTTATAAGCACGGTAGAAATAAATTACACAGTAATATGATACTTCATGCAATGAAAGTATAGGTTAATGCTGAAAATCCCGAAGTATTTCCAAGATAAATGCTCTCAGTTAAATACTGTAGATTATTATTCAAGTGCCGTGATATCATGATGCACACACCATAATCGATAACTCATAGAAAAATTCACCCTGGTGTTAAATACCCAAAAATTGCTTAATACCAATGAATGATACCTATAAAAATTCTCAATTAAACACGATACTTCAAGCCTCTCCCTGATAAATATAATCGCTCACCCCGCTATTCCCAGCGGGGCGAGCGATTAGAAAATCACAACCTATTCTCTTCTAAAAGAATGGAGGAACACTTTGAACAACGTAGCATTTATATATTTCCTGAAGCAAAAAAATAATGGAAAAGGCACAGTTGCAATTGCTTTTAATAATATGGATCTCAGAGTTTAGTCTGATCCTCGGTGAAACTTCAACAAATTATTTTTCGTGGATTTCTGTATGTAAAAGGCAATCCCTTATCTAACGAAATTAAAACGGTTTGTTTTGGCAAAACAGGAAAAAAAAATAATAAGACGCTGAGCCTGCAGGATAAGTCTTGAATGGGGTGCAAATAGAGATAAAAATAAAAGCTGCATTTTCTGAAGAAAGCAAGAAAAGTATATAATTCTATACTGCACTAAAAAAAAATTAACTTGTATAAATCAGCGAGAGGTGTTTTACATGTTTACTGAACGTGCAACAGAATCTCGTAGAATCGGTGACTTCAAATAGAAATTTACTCCATTTGAACAAAGGACGAGTTTCCTCAAACTACAAGAAGTTTGATGACAGGTTTTGCACCAATGAAAATATATTTTACATTTAACTAACTCTTAAGAATTTTTTGAATCATGAACTAACCAATAAACATGACTGATAATTCATTCCAAATCATCTAATCTAATGCACTGTATCTGTATATGCATTGAATCCATTAAAAATACATGCTATGGTAATGCCTAGATTTGAGATAACTCCACAGTACATTGAGCACTCAGAGAAATGTACTCATGCTCAGTGCATGCGTAAGATGACGGTATAGGCTGCTTGCTTCAGGAGGCGTGACGCTCTTTACAGTGGGCTAATATTTGCGCTGCTGCATGCTTCACTAAGCACGGGGTTACATCGTAGCATATCTTCCATATATGTGACTGGTTGACGGCTCATGTTTTCCATATTGTTAGGTAGACTTTACAAACTTTAGAGTGGCATTGACGACGAGTTCTGCTGATTTATTTGGAACAATTTGTGACACAATTTCCAGGCCAAAGCAGTTGTTCTTCGATTATGATGAATTCAATACGCGTAGTGTTGCATCGTCGCAGGATCTCTGTGTTGATATTTTATCCTTCCCAATAAACTGCATTTTCCTCTTGGAACAGTGTATTTAAAACTGTTTCCGTTCCACAAATGGGAGTGGCATGGGATCTGCGACTCTCAATCATAAAGGAGAGCCACAGTGTGACACTTTCGTTTTAGTGCCCAGACGACAATTTCTTTCTAAACACAAGCGATACTGCAAATGTTCAAATAAGCCATTGGCTTAGTCGAAACTTCCTCATCGATCATGACATTTTGTACAGTGCTTAAACGTGTTACCAGTGCTTTATGGCGTGGAATATTTCAGAAAAAAAATTTATGTTAAACAAAATGTGTGCAATGGGAAAAGCCCTGCTTTATATCGTTAAGAAGGAACGGGCCGGATATAATACCTCTTGGTAATATGACTGATCAGTCCATTTAGGATACATTTGAAATGACACTCAAACGGGTATCGGTAAGAAATATTTGTACGGACTGGTATGGTAAGTCAAATCTAAGTATGCATACACCTGTCAGTGCAAAATATCATTCAGTCCTGTATCAATACCTTTAATGGTGGATCTTCTCTTAATGCAATAAACATGTAACATACACACGCGTACAGTTACAAACATATAAATGTTATCATGAGAAATTTTATACTTGCCACAGGTTGGTTTATAAAATCTTTTGATAATGCGAAAATCCTCTACGAAGATTTAAACTGTCTTTGAAATATTTTTGAAATCCCAAGCTCTTTGAAATTTCCTTGAGAACCCGGATATTTCTTTACGAAAAATCGGTTTATAGTTTTCCCTTCCTCTCCCTCACACTTCATCACTTCTATCGTTTGAATGCTTTCACTCAGTTTTCCTCCTCCGCTAGCACGTTAGAAAGCCTGTATGCCTATTATTGTATCGTAATAACTCGCATATTATTCTCTCATTTTCTTCTTCTTTTCTTTTATATCATCTTCATCGTCGTCGTCGTCGTCATCATCATCATCATCATCTTCATCATGTTCTTCTTTTTCTTATTCTTCTTTTTCTTTTTCTTCTCCTCCTTCTCCTCCTCCTTCTTCAGTTGCAATCTTACTCATAATTTCATGCATCACTTCTCGATTCCCTTTTATCTAAAAAAAAATTATAACCAGGTTTTCGCTTACATCATGCGTTTATCTACATGTGTTTATATTGTGTATGCCTAATGTTTGTCAACATCTGTATGTAAATCTATATGTCTCTATGAATGACTGGTTTTAGTTGTTTTTGCAGTAAGTAAGATGTCAATTTTTCTCAGATCAACCATAATAAAGGAATGCTTTGATCAAAGGCTATTTATTCGTAACCTTTATTCAGGTATCTTTTCTATGCTACAACATAATCCAATAAGGACCATCGATTTTTAAAGGCAGTATGAGTGATTTGGAAGACATTTGTTGGAGGTTGATCGACCTCGCTGGTACACATTAATATCCATCTGTATATGAGAGACATTTTGTGTGATTTCTACATTGTAATAGTTTATTTTACCTTACTCAGTAGCATGTTTCCAAGAAAGTATATTAAAAAGACAAGTGTAACTATACTTATTAAATATGTGTGACTATGTACATTTGTGCATTGATATATGTATAACAGACATTTATATATAGATCATTTTTTCTATGTACCTGAATGCGTATGTACGACTGTATGTTTAACTATGTGTGTTTGAAATATCTCTTTGTGACTCCATAAATGCTTTTGTATCTATGCTTCCTACATATATTTTTATCTTATGTTATACAGACATCTACATCTTATGTATTTTATTTTACATTTGAGCAGACTTTATTCTAAAGTGCAATTTTCCATTTTTAATTAGGTTTATTTCATTATTTTTAACCTAAAACTCTGTCTGTAAATTCTGCCCTCATTGGAAACTACGGCACTGTCATGCTATTAGCTGTCAGAAGTGAAAGTGCTCACTGCTAGTGAAGTATCTGTCTGTCTGCCTGCATGCCTGTTGCTGTGTCCGTCTGTCTGTCTGCCTGCTGGTTTGAGTTGATACTTTGCCTTACTTACTTACTGATATCTATCTATCTATCTATCTATCAATCACTCGTCCACCTTATTAGAAAACACAAATTTAATATAAAAACATATTTCCTGAAATTGCAAATTATTTAAAATATAAAAAGATAATTTTCAACAGAGAGAATTTATCAAAATAGAAAACAAATGAAGCTTGAAGTTTCAAAATAATAGGATCGACCACTCACGACTAGCTAGCGCGGACGCGCGACTGCGCGTTCGGGACCACTCTGCTAGACAGATAGCTCGCTCCGGCCAGTCATGGTATTAGCTGTCAGTAGCCAAAGAATCGACAGGGAAGCAACAGGCATGCAGGCAGACAGACAGATACTTCACTAGCAGTGAGCACTTTCACTTCTGACAGCTAATAGCATGACGGTGCCGAAACTACTCCAGTTGCATGATTAATGGTGACATAAACTTGTAACAATGTGATATTTCAGAATGTAACTAATTACACACACACACACACACACACACACACACACACACATACACACACACATACATATATATATATGTGTGTGTGTGTATGTGTTTGCGTGTGTGTGTGTATGTATGTATCAATATATATACATATATATGTATATATATACATATATACTTATATACATATATATACATATATATATATATATATAGACGTAGAGAGAAAGAGAGGA
>NC_068992.1:29595818-29619473 GCF_001194135.2 Octopus bimaculoides | reverse complement strand
ATATATATATATATATATATATATATATATTATACACTCACAAACACATACCCACATACACAAAGAAACACACATACACATGCACAAACACCCACGCGCACACATACATATGCGAGTGTGTGTGAGGGAGAGAGGGATGTGAGTATGTGTGTATGTACATGTGTTTATATGTGCTTGACTGTGTGTATGTGCTTGTATTTAATTACGTATGTGTGTTTCTCTTGGCATACTTTATATGGATATCTTAAAACTCATCAATAATTTACTCTGCACAAAACTAAAAGAATTGTGGAAATCTTTGTAATTATAAAGAATTGTAAGAGTCCCTTTATCCAGTAGTACATTGCGTGTGCAGATTCCATTGCGAATTACGATGCGGACTTTGTTTAGCGATGTTTATATATGTAATTATTTAAATATGTATTGAACTATTTATTGAGAAGTTATTCATTCAAGTTGTTCTCGTGCTCACAGCAGTCTGTAAAGATTTTAAATTAAAACTATTTCGCATGCGTGTAATTGTGACATTAAGTGTAATAGAAATAATCGAAGCCAAGTGACTGGCAGCCTATTAATTATGCCATATGTAATTAAAAAGAATGTCTAGACAGTATAAATCAGTAAAAAAAATAATATTAAAATTTAGAGATATGTTTTTCATTTTAGTTTGTTAGACCATTACACTTTTAGTGAAATTGCGTTTCTCTCAATATTTATATTTCTCAATAGGAAGAATAAACCATATTTCCATTTAATATTTTAAATATTTCTTTTTATATTTTAGTAATATGAATTTATTTGCAACTGTAGTCGCGCAATCTATCATATATACTGGTTTATTATGCCGTTAACAGTTTTAAATTTTACCTCAATGAAAGACAATATTTATCTGACGTTACCCCCCATGTTCTTAAATAATATTCTATTTCACCATGTCGATGAACCAATCTTCTTTGTGTGACCACATTCATAGTCTGAATACATTAAATATCAATAATATCCAACGTGGATATTATTACATGACTCTTGCTTTTTTTTAATTGCATTGTGATTAAGGAGTTTATTTGGCAATCATTTGGATTGCAGTTCGGTCCTACTTTGTGGCTAGTTGTGCAAATATATTTTCCGAAACCTGGAATGAACGAAGTCTTTCTAACTGAAACTTTTCATTGTTGGTCGTTTATCTCCAAGCGAATTCTGAATGGGTAAATATATAGCTGAAGTCATACTTCCTGTGAGTATCCCTTCTTTTAAGGAGTATCTAGGCTTATATTTTCCACTATGCTTTTTCGTCCATTTTTGAAACCGCAGTATGCGTCCTCAGACTGATTGGCTGCTATTCTTAGAAGGTTGAGAAGCTGTGTGGAATCTTCCAGAAACTATGTGAAAACACATCGTGCACACACAGACAGAAAATCTTTATCCCTTTCTCTCTTTCTCTCTCTCTCTCTCTCTCTCTCTCTCTCTCAATAACACAAACACACATACACACACACACACACACAAACATATAGTAGATTACAATAATCCCAATACAACTAGTACGGTTATGCGATGAAGAGTCGTCAAAACACATACATTTAAAACCGTAAGTTACACGATTCTGACAATTTTAATGGTAAGTCAGAAAGCCGAATATGGTATGGAAATACGAAATGAAAGAACAGCAGTACGGGAATGTGTACAATGAAAATAAATGCATAGATGAAAGACATATTAGAAATTCTTTTGTTTCGGGTTATACACTTTATCGAAGATAAAAATTATATTAAATGAAATAAAAAGAAAGCCATGTCGAATTTACAAGGTCTGTTTACATGGCAGGCCTAGTGTATTTTGTATGTGTTTGTTTATGCCTGTGTGGGTGTATGCCTGCGTCTACGTATATCTACCTAGATCCATTTTGCACTCCAACCTTCCTATTCGATTACATACCTACTAGGCAGATTGAAAGTGTCTATACTTTATAAGGTGATGTTCCACGTTAACTACGGCCCAATTGAGGAAGCTGTAAAAAATAAAATAAAATAATGTTTAATTAATTTGTTCCTAATCTCTTTCGTATTAAATTTATAGCACTAACTCATGAGGGTTAAATATTGCCTTGAGATGTTTTCCAGCTTCCCATTATTTACTTGTGAAACTTTTGTGTACATTTAATCTCTTTCACCTATGTGTCTAAACTAGTATTATAACCAAGGAGAGTTCGTGCATGATCGTGTTGAATGGTTTCTGCTTCGTACTCGTTGCTTGTCTTGCAATGCATTTAAATCCAAAACACACTTTAATGCCTTATAACCCCGTATGTGTGAATAAACACTGATTTAATTACGCAAACTAATGATTATGGAATCGATGTGTATTGTCACAATACTGGTTTCAGTAACTTCCGAAGGTTTTGCTGAGGTAAATGGGCCTGCCTAAGATGTACTATACGCAAATATTTCGTTAACCGTGTATCACAGCGTAATAGATTATGAGATCTCTGATAAATGAAAAGACTGTCATTGGGTTTCTCTCCACTGTTTGAACTGCCTCACCTCATGAATTAACTAACTTTTCGTTATCAATAAAGTTATAAACTTTATTTGTCTTAACTATCCAGATTTTAATTACTAAGTAGGATTAGTGCATTGATCCGCAAATTATCCCTCTTTCATTATATTAACAATGGGTGGAATGCTTTCCGTCATAGGGAACCTACTGAAATCTACTCTGACATTATTCAATAAGATTACAAGAAGCCATGACCTGAACAGCAAAATCTCTCATCTGTATACCCCATGCTTAATCAACTTTAATGAATCTTATAATTATAACGTTGATATCATAGTAATAAATGTGTTGCGTGTACATGTTGGATTTGAACCACAAAATTGCAAGTTAACGTTTCTGAATAAATAACATATAATATTCTTGTAAGAAAATCTAACCTCTTGACCAACAGTTTGTTTTTCATCATTCTGTAGATAAATATGTATCTGTTAGTAAATAGAATTACTGTGTAAACCAAAATCCGTAGAATATTAATATCTACTATCATACATTTGAAGTGGTAATCCTCATCCGTAAATTAAAGAGGCGAAAGTACATTGATAGCATTTAATTACTAATATATTGAGGATCAGTAAAGGAAGTTCAGCTATGAAGGTGAAATCTAACTTTGTCAGTAGATTCAATATGAAAGGAGTTGACCCTAGAATGACTTTAAAAAGCTTTAGCCATTAAAATATCCTATTCGTATAATCTTACTTGTTATGTGACATTAAACTAAGATTCAAATCTATAAAGACTGTCATTTTGATTACGAACCGGAGAAGATTTCTCAAATTATTGATATAAATATCAAGAGATAGATTAATGTTTGCAGTCATTTCTAAGCGAGTTATATTGTACAGTGTCCCTAAAGTCATCGAACAGCTAAAAATATATTTCTGTATGGTTAGATTAGTTTGACTAAAGGTTATTACTATGTCAACCCCTTCGTGACATTTGAGACACTACTTAAAGGGAATCTTGTTAAAACTAATGCTGACTTGCTTCCATCTTTTGAGACATTTATACCGTTCATTTCTCTGGTTCTTAATCAAGATGCTTTAAATGTTTCCAACATATGGTGCTTCATATAATGCTTTTCATTTATTGCTGCGCTACAAAATTTCCTCAATTTTCTAGTGGCATAATAAATATAATTTTATTTCTTATTCCTTTATATTCCTGTTGATGAAAGTTGAGTGAAATCATTGTTCTAACAATGTATTTTATCATTTTATCTTTTGCAGATAACACAGTAAAAAAGAACGGTTGTGAGTATTATTTGTTTAAGAATATCTATGTGTGTTCTGCAGGTATACTTGTTTGGAAAGTGATTATATCCGCGATTGTATGTTGTGACTAAAATGACTGTATTGTTGTAAAGTCTTTGTAACCAGTAAAGAAAATACACATTAACTATATCTTAAGTAACTTAATCTGATGAATCTATTATTCTCCAACCATACAGCTCTGGAGTAAAACAATAAAAGAAATCTCTTTTCAAATACACAACACTGTCAATTTTACGGTCGAAAAATTCCAAAGATCTCGCAAAGGTAGAATCAAACAACAAAATAACTTATCGGATAACTTAAGTAGTTGGTCTTTCAGAACTATTTCAAACTTGATATTTGTTTATCATTTTATATAAAGACTTGACCTTAATATTTACTTAGGTATTGTTACTGAGCATTGAAGTCGATGGAATCGACTTCCCCACTTCTCAGAAATCACTGGCCTAGTGCCAAAATTTGGAACCATCAGTATCATTGCCGAGCTGAAAGAACTTTTAGCAGGCTGGGCAAAATGTTTAGCAACATTTCCTCCATATTTACTTTCAGATTTAAAATTCTGCCATGGTCGACTTTACATTTCATCCATTTGGGGTCAATAACATAAGTACCAGTTGAGTGCTAGGATCAATGATGTCGCCTAAACGAAATGTGAGCGTCGAGAATCAACTGGCTGGTCTGTTCAGGAGGACTTTCAGTCCGAGACCCATTGATAATGTTGCCGGGGAGGGCATTGCCTGTTCGGAATAAACACTACGAGTATGGAAGTGCCATCATCCGGATTTCCACTTGGTGCACACACAGAGACGAAACTGTTCTGCACGCTCTCGTCCAGTGCCCGAGGATTGCTGAATTGTGAGTTCATATTGAACACCTGATATTACGTGAAAGACAGGTCTAATTATCAGCTGAATCCATTGTAAAGATCGTACCACCGCCTTCATTTTGCCGGGAAGCGCAGGTTGTGTTTCTTTGGTAACCTTAGCAAAAAAGTTTGAGAGTGCTGAAGACAGATATTTTCCTTTTTAACGAAGCCCACATCAACCTTTTGAAGTTTCACTTGAAAAGGAAGATTTGAGAAGTGCTGCCTCCAAGCAATTTTATTAACAAGTGGGGATATGTGGAAAGATCAGAGTGAGCGTGCCTACTCTAAGCAGGAGTCTGTACATTGAAGTAGGACGATGTGGAGAGGACACATGCCCAAGTAGTCAAATTTCCCGTGTCTCTGTAGGGTTCCCACGAGTTGTCCTACGAAGTCTGACTCTCTTTTGCGGAAGTTTTCATTGTTAAAATCAATTTACTTATCGTTTTCACTGTTTACACGCTTCATTTTATGCAAACCCACGTTGTATTGTTTCGTCCTCAAAGACATTTGTGAACACTTACTGATTAATAAATAAAACATCATCATCATCATCATCATTATTGTCATTATCATTATTATTATAATTATCATTATTATTGTTATTAATATCATTGTTGTTGTTGTTGTTGTTGTTGTTCTGATTATTATTTATTGTTTAGAATCTATTCAGCCAGGGCGCTTGAGACAATTCAGCAAAACTCTTCAAACTGAGAAACCTAGATGTGCATTAATTTAAAAGAGAAAAATTTTCTTAAAGAATCATGTTAAATATTTCAATAGATGGGTATATGTCAGCATTCAGTATTCTTTTTATTAGAATTCTGTTATACTATCCCAAAACTCATCAAATGTGTAGGCGTTGTAGCAACCGTTATTTAAATTTACCTGAAGTAATTGGCATGTTAGAAATGTTAAATAATGTTAGACATTTTGATGCAAACACGTTTATCTAGAACCGCATCGTACAATATATATATATATACGTGTGTGTGTGTGTGTGTGTGTGTGTGTGTGTGTGTGTGTGTGTGTGTGTGTGTGTGTGTGTGTGTGTGTCTGTGTGTCTCTGTGTGTGTGTGTGTCTGTGTGTGTGTGTGTGTGTAATTTATGAAATGTATGGATACTAAAATTAGCAGGTTGAGCAATCGACGAGAAGCACCGTCGTTGGCATAATAGTTGGTTAGGTATCGTAAAAGTCGATCATTAAAACTGGAATTATGAAGCGATATGACGATATTTTTGTGTAAAAGAATCTGTAATATGCACCGTCATACACCTAATATTCTTTCCGTCGGCTGTATTCTAGCAAATCTCTGAACCTGGGGGTCATATTGTTCATGTCTGCTTTTATGTTCATGCGTTATGTACAAGGATTACATTATGAAATGTATTTCTTTTTAAGACAGTAAATCATGAAGTCGATATAGTAAATTCTTTAAGCAGGTAGAGACAGTGTACAGTTCCACATTGGTGTAAGAGACTCACTGTTAATAATTTCACATAAGAAGCATAAATACAGGATGTTAGGTCAGTAAATCTAAATTTTTGTTTCAGGATTCATGCCTATTTTGTGGTCATTACTTACGTAAACAGAGGCGCAATGGCCTAGTTGTTAGGGCAGCGGACTCGCGGTCATAGGATCGCGGTTTCGATTCCCAGACCGGGCGTTGTGAGTGTTTATTGAGCGAAAACACCTAAAGCTCCACGAGGCTCCGGCAGGGGATAGTCGCGAACCCTGCTGTACTCTTTCACCACAACTTTCTCTCACTCTTATTTCCTGTTTCTGTTGTACCTGTAACTCAAAGGGTCAGCCTTGTCATACTGTGTCACGCTGAATATCCCCGAGAACTACGTTAAGGGTACATGTGTCTGTGGAGTGCTCAGCCACTTGCACGTTAATTTCACGAGCAGGTTGTTCTGTTGATCGGATCAACTGGAACCCTCGACGTCGTAAGCGACGGAGTGCCAACAACTTACATAAACACAATTCCAACACTACAAATGAAGATAAATATTTGATGCAGTGTTGCTCATCAAAGGTTTGCCTTTCTTCTAGCACTTATTTCCTTATTGATTACAAATTCATATCATTTTAGATTTACATTGAAATTTAGAATTAATTTTATAAGACATGTGCATTTCACCATCAGGTAATGATGATAGAAATTAAGTGAAATGAACCAAAACCGTTTTGGGGACCCATCGCTCTGAGATATTATCTCTCTTGTATAAGTCTTATCGCCAACCCTTCTTTTATTTCGTTAGCAACGAAACGTATACTTACATGTTCTTTTGCACATTCAACAATTAATTTCTGCTAACTTCTAAATAATGGTGGGGATTTTTCTCATCACGAGAAAAGGAAGAAAATTTAATATATTTCGTTACTCGTAGAATCTATTTCTGTCCGTTTTGTTAGACAAAGTTGAAAAGATGTTGGATAAAATATAGGAATATCATACCAAAAAGTTGTGATGAACAATATTATCAACCTATGCAGTTCTATTGTATGAAGACAATACGAGCTTAGAATGTCTTTAGATTATGTCTAAGAATAGAGGCTTCTTTTCTCAGTCGGAATTAGATTGTAACTCACCATAGAACCAGCATTCAATATTTAATTCTCCAAGCGAATTATTTTCCAGCTGAGTGAAACTCCAATGTAGGAAAGGAGTTTCACGATTTTGTATTAATCATATTTAAGTCAGAGCAAATCGGTTGAGGGTATTTTTTTACTGTTTATAGACTTATATAAAATACAAATTCTATGGACAATGCATAGTCTCACAAGAATTCGTTATAAATTTATCTTTATTATATGGAATAAGAAAATACATCTGTGCTCACTTGAAAGGCAAACTCCAGCTAGTTTCATTTCATTTCTGAAGATAATTAATGCTTTTGTTTATGGAAATAGCATACAAAATTATATATATATACCCACCCCGGTATATATATATATATATATATACACTCACAAACACTCACACATACACACACACACATACACACACACACATACACACACACACACATACACACACACACATACACACACACATATATATTAATAGTCTAATGTGATGAATTTGCAAATGTATTCTCGCTAAATCAAATTTTTATTATTGATTATATTGATGATACTTGGAAAATGTTTCTATCTATTAATTTACTTACTTAAATTCTTACTGAGATAAATCAAGGAAAACCATGCCGTATCTGACGGAGCAATTAATAAAAAGATATAAATGAATACAAGTGACTATAATAATGGAGAATCTTTAGAAATCTCAATAGCATTAACTTTCATGTAGTTTCAAACTTGAGATAATTTAATATTCAATTGTAATGCTAGCTTTCAATGGTCTTCTTGAAAGATATCATCGATAGCATGATATTTACATCTAAATGTCCCAGCATTGACAAATGAATGGATTATATCAGAAAAAAAATGACACGTATGTATAAATATGGAATTTTCGTCTCTGTTTATCCACATATATACTATCAAACCCGATAAACACTAATGTAAGTCACTTTCAATAATATTTCTTCATCCTTCATTTTTGAATAAAGAATTTGGAATGGGGATAAAAGGTCGCACTGAAATAAATACCCCAAACTTTACAGTTATTAAATTTCTGATAAATCTTCTGTAGCTCCAGAGAACTTTGTATAATTGCTTCGAACATAATCGATTAAAATCATATTTCGTAAAATGTCTCTACTGGAAATATTGGAAACCTAAATCCATATAATTGCTTGTTTCCGCTGGGTTCTGCTTTCATCTATTTGAAGTAAACTAAACGAATATTCAAAAGTGCCTAACGTTTTAATTTTCTTTTCAACTTTTCATCCAGACGTAGATGTCGAAGTCTCTTACTTTTATGACGAAAGTTTTATTTTTCTTTTTGACTTCAGCAATATATTTGTAATTTTGATGGTATATAGTACATAGGAAAACGTGATAGTAGATACTGGATAATAAAACAAGTTTCGGTAAAATAAAATACATGAAACGCTTGTAAATTCTCTGTAAAGTTACATAAATTCATTCGTGTTTCTAATTTCGTGTTTAATGCACAAGTATTTTATGGTATTGAGTTATATTTCTCGTTTTGGGGTCTGAGTTCAAATTTCGTGTATTTGTAGAAACACCAGATTTAGTTTAGAAGGAATTTGTCTCAAGATTAGTATTTCCTATGCGTACAGATCATCGTTTGCTAAAAGTTATTGAAGAACTACCAGTAGATTGTAATATTGTTGTTGCTTAGAGTAATGTTAACATTAGTCAACATATGATGTACTGTAGATAATCCATCATCGTAAGAGAAATCTACAGATCTAAATTGCATAAACGTGTGTATATATGTGTGTGTGTATGTTTATTGATACGAATTTTTATTTATATTAATATTATTCTTTAGCCACCTGGCAATCTAGCAAGCCTACTATCAAAGATATATGACTTTTGACCGTACACTTGCTTAATCATTCACACACTATCGAGTGTGAGTAATATTCTTAAGGTCAACACTTACTCGCTCACGACCACTTCTAGGCTTCGTCACTAACTCAGATTTTAATCAAATTAGATGATGTTTACATTTTTAGGTTGGTCACATCCTACGCTACAAGCTAAAATTTTGAAAATTGGTTGAGTAGAAAAAGTTTGAGTTAAATATGTTAGGCTGCAAAGAGAATAATGCCTGAAATCGACTTCGAGTCCATTTTTTTAAATAGATCTATACTTTACTTTAGCTTATACGACGACAGGTATGCGCCCATGTTACTTATATGCAACACTATTCAGTAGAAAAAAGTACTCAGGTAAAAACCGACGTAAGAAAAGGAGATCAACGCCTGAAATCGACTTTTGTCTCCAAATATTTTTCTTTTTTTTTTCAAAAGAAGACATTTCAATTTAACTTTCTGATAGATCTCGATTACATAATCCCATAATACTAATTATATCAAAAAATATTTTAAATACAAAAAACTACTGTGTCGAAATGTGTCGAAAACAGTGGTAACGCTTAATTAAAAGCAAATTCAAAATCTAAACATTTTGTTTTTGGGTAAAAATTTTGTTTTTGTTTAGCTCATATGATAGAACTCATCAAGACGAGTGTCGTGGTGGTAATCTTTTAAACAACTATTCACAAGGAAAAAATTCATTATATATGGCAAATGTGCCAAAAGTACGTGAAACAATTTTCAAATAATATTATTATTAATTACAGTACTAAGACGACGAGCTGACAGAGTCGATAACAGGCAGGATGAAAGCTTCGCGGCATTTCGTCTTTCTCTAGATTCCACCAACGTCTTCTTTCCCTTTTATCTTTTCGGTATGAGTATCAACTGAGCACTGAGGTCGATGTAAACAACTACTTTCCCTGCCGGATATGATTCCCTTCTGTCAAAATTGGAAACCAATATTTCAAAATGTTTGATTCAATTCAGTATTTAGGTATCTTGCAAAGATCCACCTCATATTCATAGGATATACTATATTGTAATGAAATCATTCACACACAGAAGTCTGTGAATAATATTTACTCACTCGTGAGCACTTCTAGGCTTTGTCATAATTCAGTTTTTTACCAAATTTGAAGTTGTTTATACATTTTTAGATTGGTCATCTACTAAGCTACATTTTGAGATTTCAAATATGTGAGGTCAAAAAGGGGAGAATAACGCCTGAAATCGACTTCATGGATATACATGCGACGCTGCATACACACTTACGTGAATACAAACTCACACACACAGACTAGCAATGCACATACACATAAGTAACTTTTAAAACTCCTATGAAGGGAAACAAAGTTGTGTGTGACTAATACGTAGCTTGACAAAAATTGATGGCAAGTGGACTCTTTTCTACTGTCCATCGTAAATAAACACTCACACACACACATGCATACTTATACATAGGTACATACAAACATACTCATTGCAGAAAAATGTTACCAAGATTCAAATGTTTAATCATTTTCAGAAAACAGGATTTAGAAGCTGGCATTTTCTGCATGATAGTTGTCTATCAGAAAATGAGAGCAAAATCATTATACGAGGAGGAATTTTTATGAAACAAACGAAAGCATTGTAAGGATTCTGAAGTTTTAAGTTTATTTATTTGCTTTTAAACTTTAATTCAATATTAAGGGTAACAGAATTTACATTCTTATTTCTCATGTTATAATGACAAGATCGTTGCTTTCAGATATTATGATTTTAATGTAAGTGGATTATATTTATAGAAATTTCATTTTTTAATTGGTTTATGAAAATTGGATTACAATATGTAATTTTAGCATATATTCCTCAAAATCTTGATACAAAATTGTTATTGTTTCTTTCTTTCAATGGGCAGACCTGGAGGTTGCTTGTAATGCTGTTCAGAAAAAGCAAAAGGGAACGTGGCTCCTCCTGCTTTACAGTGGATGCATTCGCTATTCTTACATTTTAAATCATTTTTATATTAGCCAATGCAACCAAACCCTGTCCAGATAACTTTTTGCGATTTTTAGAATTTAAGAAAAGATAGGTGAAAATTAAAAAACATATCATATAATTCTTATTTTAATTCAATCATCAACAATGAAATATAATTCAAATATATTTTTAACAAAAGAATATTTATTAGTTTTATTGCATTGTCGGGGGAAAATGGATTACACTGTAAAATGCGGGCGCATGCATGTTAATATTCTTAAGTAATTACACCTGGAAAAGTACAGAACAAGATTTCTACATTAGTATTTGTCTAATTCCTCTAAAGGAAACTAAAGAGTGCATAAAATTAAAATTCTACTGTACTTAAAATACTGCAGCCGAGAATAAAACTTTAAATATTAAAATACTTTATATTAGGTAAATTTGAGATAATTATGAGAATTTAAAAAAAAAGTAAATCTTTAAAAAGTAGTCAACAGCAAATTTAAACAGTTTTTCTTATATCATGTCTTTTGAAATATACTATTAAAACAGTCATTGTATTTAGTTGTATCAAGTACAAACAATAAAATATGAAGTTGTAAACAATATTGCACAAGATTTTCTCCACTTGAATTGAAATCCCATTACGAAAAGATCATTGACTGAAGTGGAGTGGCCATTCAATGATTTCAAATCAACCTTATGCTCAGACAATTCTTCCACACGAAAAAATATTTAATCTGACAAATAAATCATAAGTAAAATTTATTAGTTAGCATGAATACAGTAGAATTAGCCTAATTCATATTTAGCTAATTCACTACTTCACCTAATTTGTAACTTTCAATTTTCTCCTAGGGATGAGTAATTAGGTGAATTCTAATGTTTTTTTTTTTTTAATTAATTTTATTTTATTTCACTTTTAAAATACTGCTTTTTCCAAAAATAAACCATGGGCTTAAATACAGACTTAAAAAGTTTGGGTAAATAATTTTTTTCTGAAAATAATAAAAACTATTGTGGTTATATGTGGATATACATGAGAATAGTTTCTAAATATAAGCCCATAGGCTTAAAATCGGATGGGCTAATTTTTGGAAAAAGCTAGTAATGTTTTTATAAGTTTCGTTTCAATACAATATAGTAAATTTTTAAAATGTTATTCTCGGCTGCAATATTTTAAGTACTGTAGAATTTAATTGTAAGTACATTTTAGTTTCTTTTAGAAGTGACGAATTAGGCAAATTCTACTGTAGAAATCTTGTTCTGTACTTTTCCAGGAGTAATAACTTAGGAATATTTACATGCGTTCGGCCGCATTTCTCGTTGTAACATATAATGTACTTTACACTATACATTTTTAATATTCACTTCCATGTTCTTACGATAAAGTGTCATTTAGTTGTTCAGTTGTTATGTCAAGCACGTTGGCTAGTTAAGTAGTTCCTTTATTTCTGTTATAGGCCCGTGAGTTATGGTATGTTTATGGTTAGAACAGATGTAGTCCAGCTAGACTTGCACATAGCAGATCAATCATGTTACCCCCATACTTATAAATGGTGGTGTTCTTGCTAGCGCGGACGAATTAGATTAATAATCCTTTCTAAAATAGGACTCAAATTTGGGGGAAGGGTTTAGTCCGATATCATCGACCTTATTTTATCAAACCACGAAAGGATGAAAACGAAAGGCCTGCTGCTGTGTGTGTGCGTGTCTTTGTATTTTATACCAATCTATGTTCAATAAGTGGGGCAGTTTCTTTTTAGATTGCTATTGCGATATTATGTTGATTCTTTTTTTTGTGGAGAGTAGGTTAACTTTGTTTCTTAATTGTGTCTGCGGTTTGTCGTGATGTCACAGATATATATATATATATAGATAGTACGTGTTTGATTTTCTTAAATTGGATAATTGCCATTCATTTCAATGACTTCTGTCCAACATTTAAAAGCTGTTTTTCCGAGGTTTCTGTGAAACTGCGGCAAATTCGAAACGAATGCATTTATGTTTAACTGTATTGTACAGTGACGATATTAGACACGGGTAGTAAAATTGTATAATCCATTATCTACCTGATGTATTGCGTACGCACATGTGCTTTTTGTGTGCCAATGAAACATAATGGGTTTGAGTGCTTTCATTTGGTTTCTGCGTCATATTCTGATCTTTATTGTGCCAGCAATGTATGGATATTGCATTATTTTATGGTAATTATAATGGTAATATTATTTGATGGTAATTAGTTTGCAACTTTCAAAGGTGTTGCATTTAATCTATTATTTGTATAGACTGTACATGTCGGGCAGCGCTTGAGCAGTTAGCCAGTCATATCTGGGAAATCATAGAACTGTGAAACTGTGGTGTTTTCAGCGTATAAATAGGTGAATCTATTCTATGTAGGATGGTCGAGTGAAATGACAGAAGCATTTGCTAAGTCTCTCTGGAAGCTATAGTTCCTAGCTTAGGTTTCATAACCTTAGACAGCTCGTTAGCCATCGTTTCATTTTGTTTATTCAGGACGCGTTGAATATTTACTTCATATGTAGGTACTAAAGTGGCGGCACAATGGCCCAGTGGTTAGGGCAGCGGACTCGCGGTCATAGGATCGCGGTTTCGATTCCCCGACCGGGCGTTGTGAGTGTTTATTGAGCGAAAACACCTAAAGCTTCACAAGGCTCCGACAGGGTGTGGTGGCGAACCCTGCTGTACTCTTCCACCACAACTTTCTCTCACTCTTGCTTCATGTTTCTGTTGTGCCTGTAATTCAAAGGGTTAGCCTTGTCACACTGTGTCACGCTGAATATCCCTCAGAACTACGTTAAGGGTACACGTACCTGTGGAGTGCTCAGCCATTTGCACGTTAATTTCACGAGGAGGCTGTTCCGTTGATTGCATCAACTGAAACTCTCGACGTTGTAAGCGACGGAGTGCCAACAAGGTACTAAAGAACAATGTACTTACTAAATATTGTAGTATGTGAGAAAGTATATGTTGAGTTTATAAGTCTTTGTTTCTTTTTGCTGTAGTTTATATGGTTACATTTTTTTTGTAAGTCTCTGATTAAATATGGATCAGTGTTATATGTTCGAAAATATATACTGTACGTAGGTTATGTCAAAATATTATTTCTATATTTCATGGATTTCCGGAATTTAATTCCATAGTTTTATCTTTTTTGTTATGTAATTCATGAAATTTTACTTAGTTTCTTATTCCTTTACTGCCCACAAGGGGCTACACACAGATGGGACAAACAAGGACAGACAAACGGATTAAGTCGATTATATCGACCTCAGTGCGTGACTGGTACTTATTTAATCGACTCCGAAAGGATGAAAGGCAAAGTTGAACTCGGCGGAATTTGAACTCAGTACGTAACGGCAGACGAAATACCGCTAAACATTTCGCCCGGCGTGCTAACGTTTCTGCCAGCTCACCGCCTTATTTTCTTAGTTTCTGGCGATTAGGCACTGTTATTATTTCAGCTACTTATGTCCTGCCTGTTTAAAATATATCGTGTATAGACGAAGGTCTTGTTCGACACACTGCAGATATTCTACTCATAGTTTTCCAAATAATAAGGATGTAGCCTTCTCGACAGTTCTCCGGTCTACATATGTACAATTCTTATTCTATTATCATATAAAGGGTAGAAGGTTATATTGTTAAATTGAGAGGAGATTGTGCCAAATAAAGACGTAAAATCGCCGTGGAATGAAGAGGATGTATACACGAACTAAAAATATCAACATGTAGAACGCAGAGCGAAGGGGAGAAAATCTCGAAATAAAAAAAAAATGAAATTAGCAAACTTCAGACAACACCCAACAAAACAAGCACCAAACACTGTAGAAAGAATTACAACAATTTCTGAGTTAAAATACAAAGTTGTTTATAATATACTTTCAACAGGTACTTATTTTATTGACCTCGTTATGGGCAAAGGTATTGTCCACCTCACCGAAATTTGAACTCAGTACGTAAAGACAGACGGAATACCGCTAATTATTTCGCCGGGCGGGCTAATGATTCTGTCAGTTCCCACCTTTCTTGATACAAATATTAATTAAAGAAATTTTTGAATTCAAATTCGAACTTGTATTGCACACTCAAGTCTCTGGTAGTAGACATCAATTTTACACCACTATCAATTGATGACTTTATAGTAAAATATAAAATATATTTCATTTGCATCATTCTGAAAGAAATCTATATCATTTGGTAAATCGATTTGGTCTTTTCATTTTTTGTAATATTAGTAATATATTCGAAGCTTTGTTTCATATAACACGGCTCGTAAAAGATATCTTATTGCTGTAGGTAGTAATATAAATTTGTATAAAGAAGAAAAAAAACGAATTTATGCATATTCGCAGTCTCCAGTAATAAAAAAAAAAGGTACTGGATGATAGTATATTAATACATATATTTAAACGTCCATTCTGTACTAAATACTTGAAAAGGTATAAGTACAAAATAGAAATGTTTATTTTTAATGATTTATTATGTATTCATTTGTGGTATATTTTCCATAAAATGCAAGTTGGCTTTTAATTTGACTTCAAAACATATCGTGATTTAAAAAACTTAGAAGTGTGAAATATAAACCATTATTCTCTCAACCTAGTGCCGTTCGTATCCGGTACTGAACAATATATTATTTATTACTTTATTTTGAGAAATTGCGAGACAATATGGGTAAGAAACTGCATGTAAATGATTTATCTACTAATATATATTATGAACATATACACAATCAGCCCATACAGAAATCGGACAGTAAAATATACCAGAAAAAAAACAAAATCTAGTAAAGCAAAACAATCTAATACATTTGGTACTCCACTCTGTAGTTCTCTGTAAATTTCTCCTGCGTCCTATGTGATTTTTAGATATTGACACGAAAACTAATAAAAATATTTTTTTATCAAGGCTGAATCTTTATAAAGTCAATTGCTACACATTACCACTTTATGTATTAATCAATTATTATTTATTCCTACATAGGGTATTATTCATTGATTATATTTTTTACCCCTAATTATATTTTTATTATTTTTGTTTCATGAAAAGGTCAGCAAGGTCAGATTTTAAGGTTAGTTTATAATCGATTAAGTTCTTTTGTAAGCACATTTCATCGAATATTGCAGCATTTAAAGTAGAAACTCAGAAACAAAATTCAATACACTAATTCATTTTTTTCAATGTTCTTTCCTTTCTTTTTTTTATAATTCTCTTTCTGCCAACGTTTTAGGCTTCTACTATAAATCAGATGTTATTCCTTGATCTAAACATTATTCAGACACAATACACAATATTTTGCATTGGAAAAATGAGTAGACTGGTTTCGATTTAATAAAGTGTGTAGGATATATTTCTACAAGTTGTGATATGCAATGGCCATATCTTGAAACTTTCAATATACTTGATAAACGTTTCTTCCTAGGACATTGACGATTTAATTACGTTAAGTGGTGATAATAATGAATTATGGTTGGGTCCTTTACACGGCTCATTTAGAACATTACGATTATTAATATGGTATTACCTTTCTAATGAAATGAATTCCAAATCTTCCTTTATTATACAGCTACACAATTATAGAAGCTATTAAAGAGAATGTGTTATTAAGGAATTCCCAGATTATTAGTGCTAGAAGGAAATAAACTAGCAAAACCTGAGAATTGAAACCAAATTTCTGAATTGGCACAATGAATACCTTGTCAAATCAAGGAAACTTGCCACTCATTCTAATAATTATAGATAAAACAGGTTTGACTTGACAGCTGTCAATAGAACTTTGTGTTACTTCTACAATTCATATTGCCAGCATGATATCATTTGAAAGTTATCTATGGTTAATTAAATTTTAGGGGCTATTAGAATTCAATTAATTTCGCAATTTGTTTTGTTTTTGTCAGGCAAATGATAGCTCGAATGACATATTAAAACATTGGGAAAGAATATATTCCTCCAAATTGAAAGCTTTAAAAATGTTTCTGACATTTGTACAGATTTAATAGACAGGGAAAATTATAGTGTATAACATTCATCCATTTCTGTGAGCAGCTTTTGTTTCTGTTTAGCCCCAGGTTAATAAGTGAACACACTTATGATCAAATATATTGCTGCTATACTCATTCCATCTTTTATTTAAGTAGATTGCATTGCGTATTACAAACTCCAATGAACCCTTCTTTTAGGATCGTAAGATAGTACCTGAGAGAGACGCCGCTGCTATTTCTAAGCAGGTTGTGATTCCGTATAGACGCTCACTCGAATGGCCTATATTGAGATACAAGTAGATACATTGAAACGGGCAAAGCAAGAAAAATTTGAGATTTAGGATTGTCTTCCGTGAGATAAATATTATGTTTATAACTGTCTATATTGAGAAAATTAAACGATTGTACAAAATGTTTTTTGGCCTACGTTAAAGCAAAAATGATAATTTAGGATGACATATAGCAAGGCAAACCAAAAACTGAGAAACAACGAATATTTTTTCATAGTGTAAATTTTGATGACTTAAAGCAAGATATTGACATTTTGATGACTTAAAGCAAGCCAAAAGCAATTCTGGTAGGACTAGACTGATAAAATTTAAGATTTAGGATGGATAAATGACAAAATCATTGAAGATATCTTGCGATCAGTGAAAATAGATTATTTATAATCAGTGTAGCAATATTTATAATCCATAAGGTGGTGAGCTGGCAAAAACGTTAGCACTCCTGGCGAAATGCTTAGCAGTGTTTCGTTTGTCTTTACGTTCTGAGTTCAAATTCTGCCGAAGTCGACTTTGCCTTTCATCCTTTTAGGGTCGATAAATTAAGTATCAGTTGCGTACTGGCCCCCTCACCCCCAAATTTCGGGCCTTGTGCCTAGAGTAAAAAAGAATATTTATAATCCATTCTTAAACAAATAGATACTTGGTAAAACTTGTAGCGACAAAAAAATAATATTTAATATTTCTTGTAGAAGGACAAATTATACATTTATGAAGTGGTGCAATGGAGTAAATGAAACATTTAACATTTCCATCAATAAGACAATATATAGATTGGTATATACCAATATATATATATTGGTAGATAATAAATAAAAAAAAAAAAGCAATTCCATGCGCCATAGAGAACCAAAATATACATTTACGATGGCTTAAAATGAGTTAAAATAAATATTAAGATGGACTTCAGTGAATTGTAATTAACATTTATGGTATGACCTTTTTGGAGCCAAAGTACAATTTTAGTATAGCGTACACATTAAATATTCTGGACCGTCTATAATTAGATAAATTATATATTTAGCATGGGATATAGCGTTACAATTAAGCGTTTAGTTTCGCGTATATTCAGAGAGAAAAGTATTGGGTTGTCTTTTAGCGAGACATGTTTAATCTTAAGAATGACATAATAAATAGCTTTAGTGAGTCTAAATAAGCATTCATTCTAGCATAAGTTGGGATATTTTGTACCATATAGAGTGCCAGAAATTAGAATTTAGAACAGCATGTAGTTAGGGAGAATAAATATTTAAGTTCTCCTGTTGTGACGCAAAATATTGGGGCTTTCAATGTAAAAATACTATTCTTCATAAGTGCCCTATAGTGAAAGAAAATAAAGATTTTTTGCGAGCCGTTGAGAGCAAAATTCAAAGTTTGACATGGTCTATAGTTAGATATAATAAATATGTATATAATGGCTTCCTGAAATTAAATATATGACTTGATAGGTTACAATAGACAAAACAAACATTTATCTGGCCTATATAAGATCACCTATAGAGAGGTCGACTTTGGCTTTCATCCTTTCGGTGTCGATAAAATAACTACCAGTTGAACACTGGAGTCATTGTAATTAATTTACACATTCCCTTGAAATTGCTGGCCTTGTGCCAAAATTTGCAATCAATACATATAAATGTACAGTAATCCCTCGCCATATCGCGGTTCACCTATCGCGGTTTATTATTTAAGCTTACGTTGATTCCTCAGTGGTGTTGTTTTTCATTCATAACGAAATATATACAAATTATAAAAATAATACAAAAATATACAGTACTGATTCTACTTCGTGGATTTTCGCATAAAGCCAGGGTTTTGGAACGTAACGCCCGCGATAGTCGAAGGATTACTGTATATATAAATATATGTATAAGCGTCACATTTCTTTCAGTTTCGATCGACCCAATTCACTCACAAGGCTTTGATAGGTCCTGGAAAATAATAGAAGACACTGAAGATTCTAACCATGTAGTTAGGAAGCAAAGTACTTACCACACAGCCACACCTGCGCATATTTAAGCTTCTTTAGATTGAGATTGAGACAAAAGTAAACATTGAAACTGGATTATAACGGAATGAAATAAACATATTGGATGACCTAGAGTGCGACAAAATATACATTCAGCTTGACAAAAAAATGAGACGCTGTATACATTTACGATAGCTTATAGTCAGTAAGTCAAAGCACATATTTATTTAGATATCCAATAGTGAAACTATTTTGACCAGTTTTCATGGCATTTTATGAATTTGGTCACTTCTATTTTATTCATCTTTTACTCTTTACAAATCGCTATCTAATTCATTAGTTCGTTTTCATCTTCATCTTATTTGATATATGTATAAAATTTGATCTCCCAGTGCTTTGTTTTTCTTGTTATTTCATTCTATATCTTACATCATATTTTTTTTCCGTTGATAATTTTAATATTCTAGTCTTTAAATTTATCCACATCTACATTCGATCATTTATAACTAAATCAACAAGACGCTATTTGAATAATTGCTCGATCTGCTAAGAATAGCTATCTACCTCCCACTTTAATGTCTGAATCAGAGAAAGTTCAAATTGACCTTTTAGACCCCGATATACGAATAAATGAAGAAACCATTTGATAATTTTAATCAAAACAAACTTGGGGCGGAAGTAGTTATTTAGCTCTCTTCTCATTTCTTTCTATTCATTCCATTTTGCTAGGGTTTCTTCGTTTTTTTTTCAATATTTGCATATTTATTCTTAATACGTCTAGGCAGCGGAGATGCAATGGCCCAGTGGTTAAGGCAGCGGACAGACGGTCATAGGATCGCAGTTTCGTTTCCCAGACCGGGCGTTGTGAGTGTTTATTGAGCGAAAACACCTAAAGCTCCACGAGGCTCCGGCAGGGGATGGTGGCAAACCCTGCTGTACTCTTTCACCACAACTTTCTCTCACTCTTTCTTCCTGTTTCTTTTGTGCTTGTAATTCAAAGGGTCAGCCTTGTCACACTGTGTCACGCTGGATATCCCCGAGAACTACGTTAAGGGTACACGTGTCTGTGGAGTGCTCAGCCACTTGCACGTTAATTTCACGAGCAGGCTGTACCGTTGATCAGATCGACTGGAACCTTCGACGTCGTAAGCGACGGAGTGCCAACAACAACAACAACGTCTAGGCAAGTTCAGATACAAAATATACCACAGACGCTGTAGTATAGGAGTATACTGCCTCTTTTTTACGATGACAGTATGTTCAACCCATTTGGCTCATTGGCGCACAGGTTTCTGGGAGCTTAAACATGTGTTTCGTCAGTCAAAAATACCCAGGCTTTTAAGGCTAAGCCAAGATGCTGGCGTTATTGGCTTTATTTATTCTTTCCAGCAAATGAATTGTTTGCTAATTATCGCTATCTGCCAACCGCTCCCTACTAATTTTCTTTTACCGAACTTATCTTGATAATACCGTCTTCTTCTTCTTCTTCTTATTCTTCTTCTTCTTCTTCTTCTTCTTCTTCTTCTTCTTCTTCTTCTTATTCTTCTTCTTCTTCTTCTTTTTCTTCTTCTTCTTCTTCTTCTTTTCTATTCTTTTTCTTCTTCTTCTTCTTCTTCTTCTTCTTATTATTATTATTATTATTATTATTATTGTTTTTGTTGTTGTTGTTGTTGTTGTTGTTCCTATTTATTATCATCATTTTACTTGTTTCTTTGTGCGTTTCAGTTTTGTTGTTTTTATCATTTTTGTAATTGGTCTTCAAATTCCTCTTTCATTTCTCGCTATACACGCTTTTGTTATGTTATATTGTTTTTTTTTTTTATATTCTTCATGTTTATATATTCTTTTACTTTCCTGCATCTCTATCGCCATTTTCTCTGTCTCCTCTCCTCTTCCTCATTTTCTTTTTCATTTTTTCCTCTCCTCCTTCCGCCACCTCTTCAACACATTCACAAACAAAATCAACTACATACTTATTTTTATTTTGTTGTATCTTATTATCTATCTTCATTTCATTAACATTTTCTTCTTCATATTATGCTTTCTCTTCTTTTGCTGCTTCCACTACTACTACTACTACTACTACTACTACTACTACTACTACTAATAATAATAATAATAATAATAATAATAATAATAATAATAATAATAATAATACTGGCGTAGCGTAGATCTTGTAGCCGCTGTTGCTTTGGTTGCTCACAGAGGTCTCTATCTGATGCTCTAATCTAATAAAGACACAATGTTGATATATAATCAAGCTTTATGTTCGAACATACTGAAACTTGCTACCACAGTAACAAATGCATCGTGCATTCTCTCTCACTTTCTCTGTCTATATATATATCTATCTATCTATATATATATATATATATATATATATATATATATATATATATATATATATATGCATACATACATATATGCATACATATATACATACATACCTACATACATATTTGTGACTTCTATTGTTGTAAGCTTTAACTTGTCTTATAGAACATTTATGATTGACTTTTCCATCGCATATTTGTTTTCCAGCCTCGTGGCCTTAAATTCCGCATCACTTTGTCTTCTTTCTTTTGAGTTATAAACATAACTTTATAATCATTTCTTCAGGAGCCGAAATCAAAATCTCTCCAGGTTATTCACTAGTGATCGTGATTGAAAACTGAATGTTGGCAGAAACTGAAAGGCAAATAGAAGAGCATTTTATTAAAAAAATGCTGCATTAATGCTTTCGCTACAAGGACTACACTGTTAAAAGTTCCTATAATGGTATCTTCTTATGAAATGTTAGGCGTTATTACATTTAAAGAGGTGTCCACCAATTTGGTACGTTTAACATATTCTTTACTTCAATGACATTTCAGGGCTGAAAATGTTGTCACATCTCTGCGTCTTATGCCCTCCAAGGGAAGAAAGTGGGAGATCTTACAGTTCCTAACCGCTTTTCAGGTTAAGACGTTTACCAAGCTAGTTTTCAAAATCCAAAGCTCCAATTTCCTACTACAACATATATTCTACCCCATTTTAAAGAAGTATACGATTAAAATATCTTATTCTACAACACTTTATTTGGAATCTATAATTGCATCCCCTAATAAGCGCAAACTAAGACGTCTTACAGTGGACCCTACGATCTATTCCTCTAAACCCCATCCTAAATCAACTGATAATTATGCTACAGCCATCGGGAACCATACCCACTTCAATAATACCGCCCCCACCACTAGCAATCTGATGACATAGATCAGTGATAAACGCCCTTTCCTAGTCTAACACTAGTAATGACAACGCCTCCGGTCCTTCTTTGAGAATAACAGATCATATGAATTGGGATCAATCCTAAGCTTACCGCTAGCAGAAAAACCTGCAGCTGCCTTATCTAATTTCTTACGTTGGAAGGTTTTGAATTAGGCTTTATATTGTACATAAAGGGGATTTATTGATTTCAAGCGCCGCTACCGGACTCCACGAATACGTTTTCAAATCAAGAATTTGGACTCTCTTCCACCCTAACTACGTACATAGACAGCCTCAAAGACCGGAAAATTCATTATACCTTATCCTGGCCCTTTATTTCAGAGGCTTGCTTGTACAACATTAAGCACTGAGTTTCAATCGTGTTCAAAGGAATTGTTCGTTATCCTTCGCCCCCATAACTCCTCATTACTTCATAGATTCTCTGACGTAATCTTTTCATGCAGGCACAAATTTTATTCCACCTTTACTCATAAAAGTTTCTATAAAGTCTCCTAATTATGACTGAGCCCTAAATTATCCCTTAGCTAGCTGGCAGCAAATTCCCTCACTTTCTCTTTCTATCTCCTCTCTCTCTCTTTATTTCCATATCCCAGCACATCTTCTTCTGCTGCTACCCCACACTTATATCATGAACTCTTTCCTTGCCTCTTCCTGTCTTTCTCTGTAACCAGCTCCCATCCTCAATTAATTCAAAGTCTGCTCTTCTCTATCCTCAACTTATCTACATCCTCATCTCTGCAGCCTAATCTCCGCTACTCCGATTCCATTCCTTTATGACATTTTCTTGTCTCTTCCTACCTCTATTCACGACGGGCTTCTTGCAGTTTCTGTCAACCAAATCCACTGACAAGTCTTTGATCGGCCCATAGCTATAGTAGAAGACATGCACAAGTGGTCACGCAGTGGGACTGAATGTGAAACCATGTGGTTGAGAAGCAGGATCCTTACCCAACAGTCGCGCCTGCGCCTATATATGTACGCGAATAATATATATATA
>NC_068992.1:29594223-29595758 GCF_001194135.2 Octopus bimaculoides | reverse complement strand
TACGTAAATATGCGGAGATTTAGAGAGAGAAAGAAATGATCGTGCATATATATTTGTATACATTTGAAATCAATGCGGAAGTGAACATTTATTGTTATCTGCTGCGAAATACATCTTATGTCTAAAATGCATAAATTTACACCTGTATCTATAATAATAAGTTGCCCATCTGAATTTGTTTTATTACTCAACACTGGAGAAATATTTTGTAAAAGCATTTCTCTTCCGGCAAAAATATCTCTTTTTAATTCACATTTTGTATATTCATTAAATATAACAATGGATGCTTGATTTCCCTAAAATTTGGAATATGATTTCGTCCTGTTGTTCTATTGTTCTAATATAAATTGGAATGATGGAAATTCACTTCTGATTGAGAAACAGCGTCTTGCTTGTAATGTAAAAATTCAAAGAAGATAATCAAAGAAGGACAGATACAAGCATAATTTCAATACTTCCAGGTTGATATTAGGATAAACTACTAAACATCGTCCAATATTAGAAATTTGTATTGAAATATACGAGTCCTATTTGGCTTTTCCAATTTCGCTGGATGCATATACTTCATTTTCATTGGTTATATTCCATGCAGATTTTATAAATGAAAACATATATCAATAAAATTGTTAGTAAAAATATTAATGATAACAATGATAATGAAAATAACGATAATTTTTATTACGATTATTAAAATTATTGTCATTTTTATGTATGCCTTTTATTCTTTTATTCATTTACCTTTTTCAGGCATTTGACTGCGGCCATGCTGGAGCACCGCCTTTTAGTCGAACAAATCTACCCAAAGACTCATTCTTTGTAGGTCTAGTGCTTATTTTATCGGTTTCATTTTCGAACCGCTAAGTTACGGGGACGTAAACACATCAGCGTCGGTTGTCAAGCGATGGTGGGGGGGGACTGACAAATACAGACATACACACACAAACACATATATACATATATACGGAGAGTTTCTTTCAGTTTCCATCTACCAAATCCACTCACAAGGCTTTAGTCGTCCCGAGACTATAGTAGAAGACACTTTCCCAAGGTGCTACGCAGTTGGACTGAACCCAAAACCATGTGGTTGGTAAGCTGGCTACTTACCACACAGCCACTCCTGCGCTTATATATGTATATATTTATGTATGTATTTATGTAAGTATGTATGTATACATACATGTACCCATGTGCGTATGCATCTGTCGCCTTTTTTGTCCCTCCATCACCGCTTGACAACTGTTGTTGGTTTGTTTACATCCCCGTAGCGTAGCAGTTCGGCCAAAGAAGGGGGTAGAATAAGTACTAGTCTTTAAAAAATCAGTTCTGGGTCAATTTCTTCGACTAAAACACTTCCAGGTGGTATCCAACATGGCCCTAGCCAAATGACTTAATCAAATAAGAGAATAAAAGAATATGTGTGTGCAAGTTAGTGTGTGTGTGTGCGATAACCATGATTACACCCAAAGGCTTTAGCATTCCCCGTGTCCGTAAATTAAGTATATATATATATATATATATATATATATATATATATA
>NC_068992.1:29591140-29594169 GCF_001194135.2 Octopus bimaculoides | reverse complement strand
GAGATAGAGAGAATGTGTGAGAGAGAGAGAGAGAGAGAGAGAGAGAGAGATACAGATAGACAGACAGACAGAGACAGAGACAGAGAAGGTAGAAGTAAATGCCTATCATGATATAACAATATTACGTTAGAAGTCAAAAGTGTGAACCCCTGAACAGCGTCGTTTCAGCTATTTTTCTGGCTTTATCAGTATTCTATAAGAATTGTTTAAATATTTATATGCAGAACACTGAACTCTCTTTTAGCGTCCACGGCGAAATTACATTACATGACAGACGAACACAGTGACTGCTAAAATTTTTGAGTATATCTCGTACTAAGATTTAGAAAGAAGAATATGCCCTGCTGGTATGTTAGTACTTAAATGTGTGTGTTTGTTTGTGTGTGTGTATGTGTATGTGTGTGTGTGTGTGTGTGTGTGTGTGTGTGTGTGTATGTGTGTGTGTGTGTCAATAATCATATATAAATATGATCATTGACACACACACATATATATATGTATGTATCTATGCATGAAAATATATATATATTTGTGCATGTATTTGTACACTAGAACGTATATTATGTACTGGTTATCTAGTTTGTCTTAGTGTACTTTTTATGTGCACGTGTATATGTGCTTCTATATGTGCCTGAATGAGTGTATTATTATTTAAATTTATATTTGTGTTCGTGTTTCTTTGCTTCCTTGGTTTTGTGTGCACATCATATATATATTTTTGTTTTTCAACAGTTTGATCGTCTATGTTTCTCAGGGCATGTTTTGCGAATCATGTTTTTATGAGTTACATATAGAGGAATGTACGTATAAATGTTACTGTTCATGTGTATCTTACTCCTGTGTGTGTTTCTGGGTGTAGGTCATAGTATATTTTTATGCATGCTTTGAAATTTTTCTCTGTATATTAATATTTTATGTGTGTCTGTATCTGTGTATATTTGTATTTGAATACTATATGTATGAGTTTATTTGTACTTAAAAATATTGATTTTGTGTTTTGATGTGTATATACTTGTTCCTGTGTTTTTAATGTATCTAATGCGTGTACGTATCGCCTTGTACATATGCGTATGTATGTTTGTTTATTTCTATCCGTGTGTGTGTGTGTGTGTGTGTGTGTGTGTCTCTGTGTGTGTGTGTGTGTGTGTGTGTGTGTATTGTGTATATTGTGTGTTGTGAATGTTGTGAATGTTTAAATGCATGAATAGGTTTATGTATGAACGGGTATATATAAGAGTCCTAAGTATGGAAACATGATTAAGCGTAGTATATGGGATTTATTTTTTTACATAAGCGCTATTTTGTATTTTATAAGTATTTCAGAGTGCATATATTTCTGTATTTTCTCAATCTTTATTCAATATATGTGGCTCTCTTTGCGAGTGTCTGTATGTGTGTTTGTGTATGGAGGTTCTGTTAATATACACTAGTGGGAGTAGTTTTGTTGTAGGATTTTCCAGATTAGATGCAACAGAAAACTGTTGCATCTAATCCTACAGCAATATCGTAAAACAGAACTTCATATACACACACCTACACGTCTAAGAAAAAACACTCCACATAATCAGCATGCATACGTACCTGCTCATAGATACATTCACACAATCCATTCTCTAACTTGTATGCATATTAATTCATACATGTACATATAAATACATATATACACAAGCCTCATACTTTCTTTTCGACTGTTGCATTATAGGAAATTTGATAATGGAAGCATCTCAGTCGAGAACTGGTTTCTGTTTTAGAGTATATAAATATTTATTCGGTAAGAGGTGTTCAGTCACTGTTATGTGTCCAATGGGAATCTCAACTAGTGAAAGGAAAAGGCATCTTATTTCTCTTTGGTTTCTGTTTATCATTTCCTTTTACTGATGTAATTACATAGATGTGGGAGTGCGGGAAATTATGATGTTTAAGAGTTATATATAAAAAAAAAAAAAAAGAATTAGCAACGTAAATCTAAATTGCACTGTTCATTTATGCTTATTTGGCAATGTTTTCATCCTCACATATGCAGAAATTATACCAATAAGAACATGGATGTGCTACTCGGTAGGAAAATTTTGCAGTTGCGGAGCGAATCAAATTCGTGTATTGGACATATACGTAGAGTAGTAATTCATGGTATATAAACAATGAACTTTGTCAAATATCGGCCTGAATTCGAACATTTTCATTCTTGGCTAAATGTATTCACGGGTAGATATTTATCTTCTGAAGTCTATTAGCAATTTTAGAAAACTAGATAACATAAATTATTCGGAAGTGTCAGATTTAGGAAGTGTTAATTGTGAGAGCAGCGACAAATTTACTTTTTATAAAATTATTTCATTCCAAGAGACGATCTTCTTCAAAATTTCAAAAGAACGCCGACGCTAAATGTGTTAAACATGCCACACTTTATTTCCCCAAAAAGTAAACTTTAATGGAAAGGATATAATTAAATAACTACATACAACTATTAGTTAAATAAAGACCAGGTTCTTCTTACAAATTAGCACAACTACTTTTAATAGGAATTTTTCAAAGATTTTACAGGTGCTATATATTTTCCAATAGAATTTCAACCACTAACTCTTCACGATACAATCAAGCATTCGTCAATATCTTTAACCGTTAAACTTCAATGGGTAGGGAAACTGCGTAGTAGGAAGTCTTCAGTTTAGCAAACAGTCACGAATGCCATATAAACTATCTACTCTACGTTTTCATAATGTGTTGTGCTTTCTCAGAAGCCAAATTGTTGTCTTAGAATTGGAATGAATGCCGTATTTATTTGTTAAATAATTACAAGGAAATGAGCAAGGTGAACAAGTCTAATCAATTATTTAATTACACTCCAATATCATTAGATTAGTTATTGACCATAAAGTCTGTAGCAAAATTTTGTGCTACCGTGCACGTAATTCATTCTGACGTAAACTGAATATAATATAATAGATATGTTAATGATGTAATGACGATTTACGTACATATAAACTTTGCAATGTATAAATATATACATATACATATATATATATATA
>NC_068992.1:29588259-29589998 GCF_001194135.2 Octopus bimaculoides | reverse complement strand
TATATATTATATATTAATTCATGCGGTTGTTCGTTATGTCCGACGGTCAGAAAGATACAATTGTTTTCATGTATGTGTGGTATCATATCTTTTTTGCAACACATCAGATCATTTTATTAATGAAGGTAATAATAAAGACATGGCCAGCATAGGGGATTTCACTCCGAAAACACTCTTTTTCCTTTCTCTTTTTTTTTTCTTCAATACTATTCTTACTAAGCGTGTATTCTTTGCTCTATTAGTAAGTAGGTTATTTACTTCCAGCCAACATCTCTGATTTATTGCCTATACAGCTAGAAGCAATAAGAGACGTGAAAGCAAAGGTGGCTCTCTAACTGGGTATAACCAGAGACTTCTTTAAACATTATTATTCAAAAACATTTTTAGAGTGTGCTTTTCTTTCGGATTTAACAACTGACCGATTACATATGTATAACGACATTTCGAGCCACATTTGCCGACAGCCTTCAATAAAGATACATAGTTGAAAATAGCTGGTTACAAATACAACTTCCAATTCTCTACGCAGCATAAACAAGCGTGGCTCGTATATAAACCAAGTATGGTGTACAATTAACTGTAAAAATAAGAATGAAAATTAAAAAGGTTCTGATGTATCAGTCTTTATTCTTTGCAATTATAATATTATGTGTCAAAGGACGTGAATAAATACTTTATATTCGCACAGAGAAAATATACATATCAGCTTAATAAACCCATATTTCTAGTGTTCTACAGCGGTGAACTGATCTAATCATAGATTACACACACTCAACTAAATAGAATATATCATTTGTGAGACGCATTCATAGTGACGTATCCAATATTTTTCTCTCGTAATCTTGCCTGTATATTTGCCTGTTTTTTGCCCCACTCCCCACTTTTTTTTCGCTGGCCTGTTCACTTTTTATCTGAATGTGGCGTAGTTATTCCGACTCTACAATGGATCAATGCTATAAAATTTTATTGTTTGACATGGATGTAACTCTAGCAGAAGGTATACAATATTCTATAGGAATTCTGGAAAGCCTGGTACAGTTCGTTTTTATGGTAAACGTTCCAAGTAGAATTGATGCGTATTGCACAAATGCATCTTATATCATTATTTATCATGCTTGCTTCACTTAGCCCATTAATAGTTTTTGAAAAGCCATTTGTGTAACTGCTCTCCAGTTTTCCTATCCTAGCGCTAAAATTAAACGTTATGTTTTATTTATTTAGCAATGCACAATACCATCACCACCATTATTATTACCATTATAACTGGCTACACTATTCCGACTTTACTCATGAATAATTAATGATGAATTGTAATACAAAGATTTCATTTATCCAGCAAACCAGGAGCACATCAAAACAATCACCGGAGCATGATAATATCTATATTACAGTAAATTCTAATTGTTAGTATTAAAAAAAGTGATAGGCAAATTTACGGGTCTATTTGAGCAAAATTCATCTATTATTTTGATGATATTATAATGAATCTAATATCTTCAACGTCACTCTAGTGTACTATAAAATATAGAAAATCTGAAAATGTACATACATGTTGGCAGTTATGCATTAAGCTATGCTTATGTATAGTTTCGAATTCGAAGCATTGTGCCGGCATTTAAGGTTATCCTTTTTGTCATACCCACGGATTATCTAGCACTTTACGAGGGGAAAGGGGAAATCAGGAGACAGAAATAGTGTAAAAGCCAATCCTGAGAATGTTTAGCTAGTTATATATATAT
>NC_068992.1:29583586-29586260 GCF_001194135.2 Octopus bimaculoides | reverse complement strand
GGTTCGGTGGGAGAGAGCAGATGCACGGTCCACAGAACGTGCTCTGGCAAGGGCGGTGTGGATGGTGATGGGTGGATATCCACGCAGGCTAAAGTGGCGAGCCATGAGTTGAGACTGAGTAGAGAGAGAGAGATAGATAGATAGATAGATAGATAGATAGAGAGAGAGAGAGAGGGGGTGAGAGAGAAAGATAAAATATATAAAAGGACCAAAATTACTGGAGATTCAGTATACATCACGTGGCAAAATTACGAGTTGAAAATATACAATTGTATAGATCTTTTTTAGCGTGACTCTGCTTCTCAGGTTAGGACACAGATAAGGTTCTGGGAAGCACATATGAAGTTGGTCTGAAATGAGAATCTTTCTCCTTGTGAGAATGTTAATTCCGAGCCTTCAGTTAGGTATAGGCATGAACCACAATTAGGTCGTCTGCATTTTTTAACTGTTGGTATCGTATGTATTGAGTATAGTTTTGCATTTGTTAGGAGTCGCTTGAGTGATTTGTGTTGTCTTTTCCATTTGAGGGGTTTATGTGTATTTAAGATATTGTTCATTTTCGGTTCTTGAGTGAGAAATTGTGCTGTATGCTTCATTGTTACTGGAGTTGTGGATTGATATGTATGGAAGTGATTTAACGTGAAGTGTGGCGTTTTGTTTTCTTGTCCTTAGTATGTTTGTGTCCAATTTCTTGGCACGTTCAATTCCATGGTCTATAAGTGCGGGTGGGTATTGACGTTCAGTGAGTGTTATTTTGAGGTCTTGTAGGCGAAGTTCACAAGTTGTGTCAGATACAATTGCACAGGTCCTTTTAGCTAGATTGAATGGGATATAATGGGATATTTATTTTGGTGTGTTTAGGATAGCATGAACTGAAAAGGAGATACTATTTTGAGTCAGTTGGTTTGTAGTTGATGTCAGTTGCAATTTAGTTTATAATCAAAATGTCCAGAAATGGGAGCTGTTCCTTGCTATATTCTATCATAAATTGAATATTGGAGTTTATATTTTTCAGTGTGGATTTGAAATCCTAGAGTTTAATCATAGGTTTCATTCCAGATGATAAAAGAATTGTCTAGGTACCTTTTCTACTTTTCTCTTACATACTGGTGGAATCGGGGTCCAAATTTTGGGAGTGAAAGTTCATATAGGGTAGATTCAAAGAAACCCATTATTAGGTTCGCAAGGACAGGCGCTACTTTTGTTCCTATCGCAATGCCGCATATTTGGCGGTAGTATGTTGCATGGAATAGGAAGTAATTATTTTGTAGGATGAACTTCAGAAATTCAATGACAAAAGTCTGGTTTATGCGGTCCTGGAGAACTTCGGGGTATTTTTCTAACCAGAATTTTATTGCCTCTATTCCGTAGTCATGTGCAATGTTAATGTAGACGTTGATGACATTGAAGGAGACTAATAGTGCTTCTTCGTTGGTGGTTTTTGGTAGTATGTCCAGATCGTCTCTAATGAAACTTTTAATGTATCCGAGGAAAGGTTTCAATAGTATGTCCACAAATTTGCTTAGGCGGTATGTTTCACAGGCTAGACCTGCTATAATAGGCCTTAATTTTAGGTCTTCTGGTATTGGACTATTTATGTATAGACCTGGATTTGATTTGCAGGCATTAGTAATTATTTGACTCTTGTGGATTTGGGGAAGGCCATAGAAAAACTCGGATTGTGGACATAATTATATGGGCCAAAAGAGCCTTACTTCAAGACTCAGAGTCACGTTGCATAAAGAACATATTCGTTTTCCTCAATGCAGGCAGTAGGGGAGGGCGCAGTACAAGCAGCAACAGTAGCAGCAGCAGTGGGAGCAGTAGTAGTAGCAGTGACTGTTGGTGGAAGCAGCAGTAGTAGTAGGGACTATTGGTCGTCGTCGTCGTCGTCGTCGTCGTCGTCGTCGTAGTAGTAGTAGTAGTAGTAGTAGTAGTAGTAGTAGTAGTAGTAGTGACCGTAATAGCAGTAGTAGCAGCGACTGTTGGTCGTAGTAGTAGTAGTGACTGTAATAGTAGCAGTAGCAGAGACTGTTTGTCGTAGTAGTAGTAGTAGTAGTAGTAGTAGTAGTAGTAGTAGTAGTAGTAGTAGTAGTTGTTGTTGTTGTTGTAGCAGAGACCGTTGTTTGCAGTAGTAACAGTTATCGTGGCAGTGGTGGTGGAGTTGTAGGTGCTTAAAATTGGGCGAACATATCGACAGGTGCGCAAGAAATAAAACGCCGAATTTCTATATCTTTCCATTATACCAAAGCAAATGTTCGATCTCCTTGCATGAAAGCCTAAACAAGGAAAACTTGTATATTCAAAAATACAGACCACAACTTAATGTAAAAACTTGACCACTTCAAAAATTATACTGAGGAGTTAGTTGTCATCCTTGCCACCTGTTACGTTCTTTGGTCCACTCTCTAGACTCATTCTTATTTTTCAAGCATCCAAAATGTCGAGACCCCTTTGTCAAAAGAATTGATTACTTCACAATGTCCCTTGAAAGGCTAACTTAAATAGCAAAACCCGGTTGGATATCACTACATCCATATGATATGTATATATCTGTTTTAAAATTTCTTTATAAAAAGATATCAAACTATGTGAAACGAAGGTATTACTCTTCCACTTTTTTATGTTTTCCACATATTTTCAACTATATATATATATATATATATATATATAT
>NC_068992.1:29580834-29581735 GCF_001194135.2 Octopus bimaculoides | reverse complement strand
GTCGTCGTCGTCGTCGTAGTAGTAGTAGTAGTAGTAGTAGTAGTAGTAGTAGTAGTAGTAGTGACCGTAATAGCAGTAGTAGCAGCGACTGTTGGTCGTAGTAGTAGTAGTGACTGTAATAGTAGCAGTAGCAGAGACTGTTTGTCGTAGTAGTAGTAGTAGTAGTAGTAGTAGTAGTAGTAGTAGTAGTAGTAGTAGTAGTAGTAGTTGTTGTTGTTGTAGCAGAGACCGTTGTTTGCAGTAGTAGCAGTTATCGTGGCAGTGGTGGTGGAGTTGTAGGTGCTTAAAATTGGTCTCCATTTTTCTGCAAGTTCCTGTATATATACATTTATGTGTATGTATATATATATATATGTGTATATATATATATGTAATTACGTATATATTTATATTATTTTATGGAAGTAGTATTAAAATCCAAGCCGTATCCTCTCGAAGCTCATCTGTTTATTCCAGTATTCCCATTCCGTTTGTAGATGTCATATTTGTGCGAGGTATGTATAGGAGCTGAAAATTCTGAAATATTATTCGCAGAGTTAATATATTTCAAAACAAGAGATTTGAAAATTTGTTGGTACAATTTATTGACAATTACACATGTTTCACGTGCTAATAGGAGTTAGAGAATTATACATGTAGGATAAACATGTAAGATATCTCCTATTAGAATGTCTTCTGACAGAGAATCTCATAATACAAAAATTTACTTTTGCATGAGGCGTTTATGTTTCATTAGTAAATTTATCCATAGAGAAGGAAAAGAGTTCGAAGTGTATGCATGCACATACATCGATGCACAAAGATACACCTCCACATACATGCACGCACACGCACACATTGACACATATACACAAATCCAGAAACGCCTACACACATGTATATATATATATGTGTGTATATA
>NC_068992.1:29580125-29580824 GCF_001194135.2 Octopus bimaculoides | reverse complement strand
TATATATGCAGATATACATATATATACATATATACACACAAATATATATACATATAGATATACATGTATATATATGGACTTACATATACATGTACTAACATAAGCATTTACACACAAAGACACAGGCACACTTAATATATGAGAAAACTTACCTAGGCACGTATATACATACAATTAGCATGTTAAGGAAATCACACGCATAGTTAAATTCAAATGGACATAAACTGATTTATGAATGTATATACGTACATACATATACTCATGCATATACAGATACACATAGAAAGATACACACCAGCACATTTACATACACACATCATTTACTTAAACAGACACAAAACTTAACTTACGTATGTACATATATTAAGACGAAAAGCACACGTGTGCCTATAAACAAAATAATTAAAACAATTTTTGCTGGGGAAAAACATAATTTCGGATTTAAAATATGAATACTATTAGAAACTCTTTCAAAAATTGATTTATTCTCTCACACAGTTTATGCAAAAAGCAAACAAAGCAATTTATGCGTCAGAAATTCATATACATAGAGACATACACACACTTTCTAATGCACATAACCAGCAACATACGCACATTCTCAAAGACACACACACATGTATACATATATATGTATGTATATATGTATATATATATGTATGTATATATGTATATATATGTGTATGTATGTATATATAT
>NC_068992.1:29575395-29579705 GCF_001194135.2 Octopus bimaculoides | reverse complement strand
ATATATATATATATATATATATATATATATACATATATGAGTACTCAAAATGCATATCCATGAATATGATTATAACATTTGAATTAATAACGGAAATTATGTTAAAAGGTGCATTATGTAAGATACAATGGTAGTTTATTAGGTTTATATATAATGTATGCATGTATTTGTGTGTGCATATGTGTAAATGTGCAAATATCTGTGTAAATGTGAGTATGGTTTCAGCTATATATCTTACTACAATGGTCGTTATGTCTGTCTGTCCGTCTATCTGGTTTTCTGTCTGTTCCCTCTTCACGGCCAAACGGCTGGACCAATGGTCACGATGTTTTCGGGATTACGAAGGAGGTAGTCAGGAAGTTTTATAGCAATGTGAAGAAGTTTGATTATTTAGTGGATATTGAGTTTTGTATTAAGGAATTACCTTTGATTTTTTTTTTGTTTTTATTTTTGTTAAAATTCCAGCGACAAGGAATAACTCGGGATTTCCCCACCGTATAGTTCGTGAATTTAGAGGGTTTAGATTTGCGGTACTATCCCTTTATTTCCCATCGTACATGAGCAAATTTGCTATCGTATTGCAATGGGGGTTATGCCCGTCTTTCTGTCCATCTGTCCGTGTCATTGTCTCTTTCCTCTTCACGGCCGGACGGCTAGACCATTGGTTACGATATTTTTTCGCGATTACAAAGACGGTCGTCAGGAATGTTTTTAGTATTAAAATATCAGAAAGTATGATTATTTCGTAGATAACGATTTTTAATTGATAAACCACCTTCGCATTTTTATCAAAAATTCACCGACCACGTGTAATTCTGGATTTTTATCGTATAGTTCGTGGCCCCATCGAAGATACCGAGAGGGTCGTGAGGACGGTTAATAGCGAAAATAAAATGGAAAAATTATGTGTCATTATATAGTGGTTATTGAAGTGTGTCAGTCTCGAGCAGAATTCGAAACGTCCAATCGAAGCGGCTGTTTTTCACATCTCGGTTTTGTCAACCAAAATAACCCGCGCTTTTAACCACTACGCCATATGCCCGTGGGCAATTATGGAGTGAATTTAAGGGCCTATAAATTTAATATTCTCTTGTCCTTCCTTAATACTGGTTCCCATATGCTATTCATACCTGCACTCGCTGTTCTTAGGAGGTTGTTGTGTCTTAGCATATCTGCTGCTTCTTTTAATTTTCGTATTTTCCAGGGGGGCGGGAGTTCTCTGTCTATTATTTTAACTTCATCCCACATATGGACGATTTAAAGCTATATGGCAAAGATGATGAAGAGCTTGAAGGACGACTACATACTGTGAAAGGATTCAGTGATGATATCGGGATGGAGTTTGGCCTTCAAAAGTGTGCCAAATTCACTTTAAAGAAAGGGAAACTGGTAAAGTTAAGTTCAATAGAATTAGATGTCGAAACAGTAATAAAGGAACTTGAGCAGGTACAAACCTATACATACCTAGGAACAAATGAACGCTCTGGTATTCAGCATGCAAGCATGAAAGAGAAGGTTAGGAAGGAATGTTATAGAAGAGTTCGAGCAGTTCTGAAGTCTGAGCTGAATGCATATAATAAGGTGTTAGCCATAAATTCCTTAGCAGTCCCAGCTGTTCTTTATAGCTTCAATGTGCTTAACTGGAATACCAGTGAAATAATGAAAATTGATAGAAAAATCCGCAAGCTACTGACTTGTAATGCACCATCCAAAGGCAGACGTGAATCGTCTTTACCTTCCCAGAGCTCAGGGAGGTCGAGGCTTGATCCAGCTTGAACTTACGTACAAAAACCACCACAAACGGACTGGCCAAATACCTTGAAACAACAAACGATTGGATGCTGAAACTTGTTGAAAAACATGAAAGACCGAAAAAACATCATACTATTCTGAAAGAGAGGAAAAACATTCGCTACTGATCTCTTAGGTACCTACCAGATTGAACAGGTTGAAGGAAATGCGCCAACTGCTGCTGCAAAGAAAATAAAATTAATTGCAAAGACAAAAGCACATGACAAATTAGCTAGCAGATGGGAACAGAAACCTCTGCATGGCAAGTATGTGACCCGTAGCAAACTAGCTGATGTCGACCAGAAACACACACATGAATGGTTACGAAGCTCAGGACTAAAAGCAGAGTGTGAAGGTCTCATATTAGCTGCTCAAAATCAAAGCTTATTAACCCGGAACTGCCAAACCAATGTGATAAAAAATGGAGCTGACCCAAAATGCCGATTCTGTAAAGATGAGATTGAAACTACAGACCACCTAATCTCAGGTTGTAGAGTCTTAGGACCTGTAGAATATAAAGCAAAACATGACAGAGTTGGCCAGTATTTACACTGGGAAATATGTCGGCATTATAAAATCAAGACCGCTGACAAATGGTATAAACACCATCCTGAAGCTGTGACTGAGGGAGAAAATGTGTCGATTCTCTGGGACTTCCCCTTACATACCGACAAAACTATAAAGGCTAATAAACCGGATATTATTATAAAAGATCAGACAAAAGAATGTGTTTATTAATTGACATGAGTATTCCTTGCGATCACAATATAGCGGCGAAAGAACTTCACAAGATCAGTAAATATAAAGACTTGCTAATAGAAATTGAAGAAAAGGTGACATCTCAAGGCGACTACCGTATCAGTGATTGTAGGCTCTCTAGGAGTGATAAAAAAAAGGTACTGAAACCTATTTGAAAATGATACCATGCTAACCATCCATACAGGAAGTGCAAAATTCGTGTTAACTGGAACGACTCATGTACTGAGAAGAGCATTTTCGCTGTGAAAATTCATTCATAAATTTATTTATTTATTAATTTTTTTTAAATACATATTTTACCTGTGAATTTGCGTGTGTAAATTGGGAATTCATACAATGAGCTTCTCTGCTCTAGGTGTACGGAAAACTCCTCGAGAAATGGACGAATATATGAAGAAAGAATAAAACAACAACAACAACAACAACAACAGCAACAACAACAATAATAATAATGATGATAATAATAATAATAATAATAATAATAATAATAATAATAATAATAATAATAATAATAATAATAATAACATCAAAAAATACCTTAGGAATGAGAACCTAGGTTCGAAATTTCCCCCAAGACACCTGATGAAGGCTAGAGTGTGTATCAGCCGAAACGTTGTGTTAACAACGAACAAGATAAGAACAAATATCTGTCAATTGTAAATAATGTAAATAATGTACATAACGCCTCATCTCTTAAATATATAACTGAACGATTTTCAATACCTCGTTGGCAGAGATCACCCGATTTCGCCTCGAAAACTTGATCCAACCAAGCTCTCAATTCTGCATCAGTATTGAACGAAACTCCACGTATAGCTTTTGAAAGAGATCGAAAGAGGTGAAAATCCGTTGGTGCCAAATCAGGAGAGTACGGCGAGTGTGGCATCTCTTCCCAGTCATGCGTTTGAATGGCTTCCTTGGTCATTTTGGCGATATGAGGGCGGGTGTTGTCGTTCAGCAGACGCACTTCATGCTGACGATTAGGTCATTTCTCTTGAATAGCCGTGTTGAGTCGTTCCATCTATTGAACATAGAGTTCTGCGTTGACCGTTTGGTTCCGTTCAAGCTATTCGTAATGGATAATCCCTTCCCAGTCCCACCATACGCATAACATCTTTTAACGCGGATGAAGATCTTGTTTCACGCGCGGTATCCCTTGTTTACCGGGGCTAAGCCATTCCTTACGCTGCTTCATATTTATGTATAGGCACCATATTTCGTCGCCAGTAACGATTCAGTAAAGAAATCGTTGCTTATGTCCATGAGTTGAGCGGTGACGCGCAAGTAAACCAGCGAAGATTGTAGCTCGTTGATTTTTGTTGTTGTCACTTGAAGCATACAGAACCTATGCTCCATACTTCTGAACCTTTCCCATCGAGTGAAGATGCTTCTCTATAGCAGTGCGGGAGCATTCTATTTTCTCTCCTAATTCCCTTATCCTTTGATGAGAATTTTCGTGCAAAAGTTGGTTTAATAACTTTTCATCGAACTCGGACAACCAGAACAAGGTGCGTCTTTGAGATCAAAATTTCTTTTTTTGAACTTGGCATACCAATCACAAGCAGTTCTTTCAGCTATGGCACCCTCTCCATACACAGCACAAATATCGTGAGCAGCTTTGCGGCCTTAGAACCTTGATTAAAAGTAAAAAGAAGGTGTTAAAAATGCTCGCTTTTCTTAAATTGACATTCCATTTTAATGATCTGAGAATAAACAAAAAATTAGCTAAAATTAACTAGAAAAGAACAAAAAATATTTCA
>NC_068992.1:29566815-29574218 GCF_001194135.2 Octopus bimaculoides | reverse complement strand
AACAAAAAATTGTATATCGCAAGTTATTTCATGTTAAAATTGTCGTATTTCTGTAATTTCAACCAATCATTGACGTCTATTCAGCTGAATACAGTCAGTGCTGTCCGGTCATAAAAATGTTATTCCCTGTGACATATTTCATCCGGTTTAATCGTAATTTATACGCATATATTGTTTATATAATAAATTACGGTGTGCGTATCTGTGTGTAACAATTTTAGAGTTAGGGTTAGTTTTAGGGTTACGGTTAGGGTTATGATTATTTTTGGCATAACCTCACTCATAACCCCAAGCCTAACTCTAAAACCCGAACCCTAACCCTAAACTAGAGTTTGATTTGAAGAAGATTTGGCTGCTATTTCTAGGAAATGAAGCACTTGGAGTTGAATTAATAATTCTGCCAGCTCCAATATTCAAGTATTCAAGGCAATATTCAAGTATTTTGATGACTTTTTCCCTTTTGTTTACGAACATTCTAGTTAATCGGAAATGTCAGAACTAACGGGAATTAATATCATATACACCGTCACAGCACTAACTGTATTCAACTGAATAGACGTCAGTGATTAGTTGAAATTATCGAAATAAGACAATTATTAACGTGAAATAAATTCGAACACAAAAATTTTTATCTGTTCTATACCACAAAATATACAAGTATACGAAGTTTGAAAGTGTTTCGGTACCAAAAACACTACATAAAAAAATGTTACCCGTCAAACCACAAAGATCCTAAGGGATAAATCCATCATTTATTGCCCAAAATATATTTATTTATATAAAGGCATTACTATATATGTATGTCTCGCGCTAAGAGGGACTCTAAGGTCAAACTACCATACTAAACACATTTTTACCGAACGCGAGGAAATGTTTATTTTTATGTGTCTTGATCATACTATACTGATGAGTAGAAGTAGCATATTACTGTAATAACTAAGAGATCATTATGGTAGTTTGACCTTAGAGTCCCTCTTAGCGTGAGGCATTCATGTATAGTAATGCCCTTATATAAATAAATATATTTGGGGGAATAAATGATGGATTTTTTCCTAATGAGGTTTTTTCACGCTAGCTACTTGATAAATTATTATAAAAGACTTTATCCTATTATTGAATTAATTATATATGTATAGCCAACCCATCTGTCCGCCGTATGTTTCTAAAAAGAAAAAAGAAAAGGCGCGGTTCGGGATCATGTGCGGGTAATTTGGTAGTTTTCTAGCCGCTGTGTATAGCTCCTAACTTTTTTATGTGAATTCTTGGACCTAGCTAAAAATAGCTACTATCCGATATTATAGTAACACATAGAAGAATGAGCTACATCGGTGACATTTTATAGAGTACCGAGATTGGTATGAGCTATAACGCTGTCGTCATGAAAAAGATCTGACCAGATTTTTCACAAAAAGAATAACTCCGCTAAAAGCATTCAAGAACGTAGATCAAACCTCATAATGGATTTCAATAAGTAGGAATTTGATATGAAAATTTTTAATCCATTCCATTGTATTTAATGTATATATGGCGTTAGGTACTGAGAAAAGATTTTCAGTTATTCAATCTTTATTACTTCAGAATTAAAACAAAGAAAATTAATCTTTTAATGTGCAACTAGGAATTTTAATACATTTCCTAAATAATTTAATCTCTTTAATTGCATTAAGTCAATTGGAAAAGAATGTTTCATTTATTTTTTGTGTTACTCTCGTCTAATAAAGAGCTTCAGTTGGTGGCGCGCTATTCGCATTACCAATAAAACCAATATAGGCGATTATCACATTGCTTGGTTTCTTTTCATTATGAGAAGAAATGGGTTCCAGAATTAACATTTGCCAAATGTTGCCATGACAAATTTTACTATAGTGTTGTCGATATTTTTAACAAAATAAAAATTTAATTATGTTGCCTTTCATAATTATATCTAAAATCAGCGTTACTTTTGATTTCATCAGTAGCCTGAAAATATGTAATCTTGAAATAAATACGTATCTGAGTCAATTACAAACTTGTAGGGTTTAATATCTTTTATCATTCTTATTATTATTGCATACATTCATTTTCTTTCCTAGTCTGTTTAAGGTTTTCTTTTTCTGGTATGCCTCACTCACTCAATAAGGATATTACTATTCTTTTTAATAGTTTCGTAGGAGAATCTGTTGAACCACTAATTGCGCCATGGGGTTCCTTCAGTGTGTTTACCATTGCCTTTTGATGGTCTAGAAATATGTTTTAATGTTATGTCTTTTGACTTGTGGAGTTTTATTTTAATTTCTAGAGTTACTTTACTGTTTTCTCTCTTATTGTGTAATATAGTATGTAAGATTTATTATGTTGGATGTTGAATGTGCTTCCTGTGTGACGTGTGAGCTGTGTTTTGCTATGTGCTTTGCATCAAATTATCGGATAGTAATCATATAATTGGTGTTATAAATTATCAGGTAATAATTATATAATTGGTGTTAAAATGTCGTTTATCTAAGCGCATGCGTCATGCTTCTCTATGGGTGTTGATTTCATGGACTATGGTCTGTGTATGTTGCGTGTTGCATTATCGTGTGATGATTGTAAAGAGTATAACCGCATAAATTGCGTAGGTTTTATGATATTAATGGTAGCAATAGTAAATGTAAGTGGTTAGTGACGTGTGAGAATAAGATATAGTATTGGGTGCGGATTATGAAAGTGTGCTGATTTATCGAATTGAGACTGCGTTCAGAATGTATTGTGGTGTTGTGATATGTTCTTTGATAATGTCTCAGTCGACTATATTTTGTGTGAATGATATAGACGTCAGGTCTGTCCTGATTAGGCAGATCGCCCCAACTATCAGGCCATTGTGTGTATATAAGGTATGTTTTTTAGGGTAACTAGGCTGCTAGTTCTAGTGTTTATACCCAATGCATAGAGGCTCGTTCCGTTGACTCAATATAATTGTTTAATTTTGTTAGGTAACGATTGCAAAGATTATAATTCTATGAATTGTACAGAAATATACTATGAGAGTTATGCAATTGAAAAGAAATTGTTCTACGAGGTTGTATTTAAAGATGCATGTATTTCTTCTGCCACTTTAGTTTCTCTGCTTATATCTCAACAAGATCAACCCTGCTTTTAATCATTTCGAGGTTAGTAAAAAACGTACCAGTCTTGCACTGAGATGGATGTATTGATCATAAATCAGGTATTTTTATAGACTTATGGTGGATTGTTTATAGTAGTTCATTTTTTCTTTTTTTTTTTTTAGTTGTATAAGGCCTCTTCGTCCTTCAGTTCGTTGTAACTTCTCAATCAAAATTTCGAGTGATGCATTTTAAATTCAGTCATTGTTTCTTTGTTCTTTTGTTGTTTTTTTTTGCTTTCCAGTTTAATTTTGCTACTTAATTTAGTGTCCGTTGAAAAATAGTATAACTAGGTCGAGTGTTGGAATACATTGTCTTTTGTTCCCATTTATTTCAGTTTTAAATTTTAATCAAATTCGATTCTAATATTACGTCGTCATTATTAGAGTTATCATTGTTGTTGTTCATTGTTCATTGTTTTTGTTTGTTGTTCTAGTACGTGTTCTACGGTATTACATTTTGTATATGTATATATTTTGACGCATTTTCGTATAGGAATTGTTATTTATCTTTTGTTAAGTTAAACTAGAGCCCAGTGGGATGATTTTGCTCCATTTGGGGAAAAAAAAAGTCCGAAATTTTGTTTCAAAAATGATATTTAAATCATAAGAACGTTCATAACAACGACCCACGTGGAGGAGAAACAATTGGAGATGAGTCTGAAAAGAGTGACGTATATATCTCTAAATTACTCCTTTTTAATCGATCGATTATCCTATCTTTACAATACAAAGTCTCCTAAAGCTAGGCCACCGCCATCGATGAGCAGAGTGAAAGGTGGCAGGAACAGTAACTGCATAGACAATTATAATAACGTGTGAAACAAAGTGTACAACAACCGCTTAAATTCAACAATAATTTGTGGTGCCGACCACATAATGAAATTAAAAGCGAAAGAGCAGCAGCAATAGTAAAGACTGAAAATGCAAGATCTAAACTACAATTGTCAACACCACCGTTACTACTGCCGCATTCATTCGGGAGCAGTGTTCACGACTACAACAAAAGAAATAAAAGAAAAAGCACATGAAGCAGTACGTGACAACAAAAATGATACTCAAATCGTTACTAACACCGCTACTACATCTGCTAATTGTGAGAGCGTTATCATCATCAAAAATACCAATTAACTGCCAAAAGTATTGCGATGCAACACCAATACAAAAAGTACGAAAGTAGTAACAAGTATCAAGCAGTTATTTTCTCCCCAACAAACACATTTTTAAATTGTAGACTATGTAGTAAAAATGAGCATAAAAAGAACTAATAGAACAGTAAACTTCGAATGTAAAAATACATGCAGACACTCAAGAGAATCGTGCCAGTGAGAAGTATGGGCAGTGATGGTCTTCTATAAGGCACCATCGATGAACAATCTTCAACGAGACTCTCGCAGTAACACGTGTTGTTCTCCGCTTCAGAAGATAGGGATTTTCCTCTTTCCCATACAGCTAGGGAAACGATTAATGTATGTGAATATATATGCTGTAGTACTACTACTACACAAATCGCCTTTGCTGCGTTGTACATTGCGTCATCATGGAGTGAAGCAACTCACTGTTGGACGTTTAACATATATGCAGAAAAACTGGAGGTCCAATTATAGGTGACTTATGGACTCAGAAAACAAGTTCGTTGCGTTAGACATGACCAGCAACAAAAAGCCATATCTTTCGAAATAGTAGCCGTTTATATCTTGGTTTCAATAACTTGACCGGGTAGTGCGTTGTGATCTTGAGCAAAACATTTCATCTCACGTTGCATTGCGATCACTTCGACACCTGCCATATGGTACACTGTGTACCTGTTCAGGTAACGTGGATTTAATGGACGGAGTGACGGAATGTATGGCACATGCATTTACTCTTTTACTCTTTTACTCTTTTACTTGTTGCAGTCATTTGACTGTGGCCATGCTGGAGCATCGCCTTTAGTCGAGCAAATCGGCCCCACAGCTTATTCTTTGTAAGCCTAGTACTTATTCTATCGGTCTCTTTTGCCGAACTTTTGACAACAGCATCGGTTGTCAAGCAATGCTATGGGGACAAACACAGACACACAAGCACACACACACACACGCATATATATATACATATATACGACGGGCTTTTTTTCAGTTTCCGTCTACCAGATCCACTCACAAGGCTTTGGTCGGCCCGACGCTATAGTGGAAGTCACTTGCCCAAGATGCCACGCAGTGGGATTGAACCCGGAACCATGTAGTTGGTAAGCAAGCTACTTACCACACAGCCACTCCTCATTATAACCAAATAATTTGTGCAGGTAATTCGGTAAAATGTGAAAATTCATACGTCGTCTTCGGAGTAGAGTCCCTCTTTATTAGTATTGTTCTTGCTCTTGCTGCTGCTACTGTTGTTGTTGTTGTTGTTGTTGTTGTTGTTGTAGTTGTTGTTGCTGCTGCTGCTGCTGCTGTTGTTGTTCTTGTTGTTGTTACGCTGCTGCTTTTATTATCCTTAGCTAATTCAAGAATCGTTCTATCAAGTTCACGAAAGGCAGGGTTCTAGAACTCATTCCCAATATATATCTTAGTCTTTTCAACAGCTGTGTTTGTATCGGTTTCACTGTTCAAGTGTCGTTAGGGTACACGTTCAATCACGTATCTTAGAATGTCCTCGATTCTTTTCAGGTTCCTTTGTTTCATTTACTTCGACTATTACACAATGGGCATTGTCTCTACTATAATGGTCATGTCTCATTTCCTGCTTTCTATCGTGTATTCAACGTTTCATAAAGAAATTCTACAATAGTATTGAATAAGAAACCTGCGGTGTGATTGTTACTATTTTTATCTTCTTTTTATCCACAGTCCCTATTTTGCTCTTTTGTCCTTTTTTTTTTTTTTGTCTTTTCACATTCGTTTTCTAGAAGGCTGCTATATTACACAGTGTTTCCTCTATTTACATCTCGCCAGAGTCTGTCAATAGTTCTTTTAGATTGCAATATATCAAGTGTTTGTTTCTGCGAAGTCATGATAGGATAGATTTTTATTTTTTATTTTTCCGTCTGTCTTTTAACCAAAACTTATTTTTAATTCTTACTGTATATCATACCTTTTAATTTTTCTTCAACAGTCGTAGTAGTTCCAATCAGCGCCTTCGCTGAACTTCGAAACAAATTTCTGCGCGCTTTTGCTTTGTGATTTTCTATTTCTTCATGTATTGAAACTATCAAATATGTGTGCAACATTTAATTGGTATTTTCTGTATATTGTACACGTTTATATGTTTAATTCATGTTAGCGAATTTGTCTGTATCATTTTTAATCATTTCCAAATTACATTATCATCACTGGAATTAATATTTTCGCTTCAACCTACACAGTCTGCTGATCTTTGTTTTAAGATATGGTTTGGTTATTTCCTCATTTCTTTTAGAAATTATCGTTTACTGGGGAGATCGAACCAAATGTTTAGCCCGCGTCACCCCGCCAGTGCTGATCAGCATATCCCGGATTATCGTCTCTTTATCATTCTTTGAAAGATATCACGATGCTTGTCTATATTGTCTATTTCTGTAGCTATTTCATTATCTTCCTATCAAGGACTTGTCGTTTGATTTATTGTCTCTTCGGTAAAGAGATTTGATAGAGAAAATTAGGTTAACTGTTTCTTCAAACCTTTTCATATATCACTTTTACATAGTGTATTTGATTTCTTTTCTTGTAAAAAAAGAAAAAAAAGAAGCCTTGATTCTGTGCCACAGCCAAGACTCCTCTGTTCTAAGTTTGTATTCCTTCGTGTCAGAGCATCTACTTAAATATTTTCTATCAACTGTCACTCCGTTCAGATATTTTCTGGTAATGATTTCATACGGATTGTCCTTTCGACCATATAGGATTTTGTAGATACATTTTTAGTTAATGTTTTTACTAATTTTCACAGTTTCCTTCTTTACACTCATTGTCAGCTCAGCAAGCGTTTTGCATATGTAGACTTCCGATTTTCGCACCGAAGTTTTAGTTACTTTGTTAGTTTTCTATAATGATTACTCTTCTTATACAGTTAATATGCAATGTATAAGAGAGAGAGAGAGAGGTGGGGGGAGGAAGAGACAGTATGTGTGATGGGTGTCTGTGTGATAAGAAATTTACTTTTCAATTACATGTTTCCGGGTTCAGTCCCACTGCATGGCATTTTGAGCATGTAGTAATCTCCGGGACGACCAAAGCTTTGTGAGAAGATTTGCTAGAGCTAAACTAAAAGAAGTGCACATGTCTCTCTCTCTCTCTCTCTCTCTCTCTCTCTCTCTCTCTCTCTCTCT
>NC_068992.1:29554611-29562111 GCF_001194135.2 Octopus bimaculoides | reverse complement strand
TTTCTGCGAATTTTTTTCCTATTCGTTTCCTACATATTTTGTTTACATTTACTATTTTAACTATTTAATTTTTTTTTTTATTTTGTTTCCGGGTAATATTGTAAACATTAACCAAATTTTGAATAACAAAAGTTAAATATCAGGATTTTAGAAATGATTCAATGGGGCATGGCCAAAAATTCGTTGGGAACCACTGTGCTAGGACGGAAAAAAATTATTATTAGTAACAGTACAAGGAGTGGCTGTGTGGTAAGTAGCTGGCTTACCAACCACATGGTTCCGGGTTCAGTCTCACTGCGTGGCATCTTGGGCAATTATTTTCTACTATAGCCTCGGGCCGACCAAAGCCTTGTGAGTGGATATGGTTTTCGGAAACTGAAAGAAGCCCGTCGTATATATGTATATATATATGTGTGTGTGTGTGTGTGTATCCGTGTGTGTGTGTGTGTGTGTGTGTGTGTGTGTGTGTGTGTGTGTACATATGTTTGTGTGTCTGTGTTTGATCCGCCGAACATTGCTTGACAACCGATATTGGTGTGTTGACGTCTCCGTAACAGCGGTTTGGCAAAATAGACCGATAGAATAAGTACTAGACTTACGAAGAATAAGTCCTGGGGTCGATTTGCTCGACTAAAGGCGGTGCTCCAGCCTGGCCACAGTCAAATGACTGAAACAAGTAAAAGAGTAAAGTGTAGTAAGGCAACAAGCTGTCAGAATCGGTAGTATGATGTTTAGTGGTATTTCGTCTGTCAGTATGTTTTGAATACAAATTCCAGCCGGGTCGACTTTGCTTTACACGTTTTCAAGGTCGGGAAAATGAGCAACATTGGAGCGCTGGAATCGATGTCATTGGTTTACCCGCAACGCTAAAATTGCTGGCCTTGTGCCAAAAATTACGATCATTATTATTATTAGTAGTAGTATCATTAATAATACTAATATTACTATTACTACTATTTTACTAATAGAGGCGGATGAGGACAAGGTGAAATTTCAATCATCCGCATTTTCAACGATGTAGGATATTGTTTCTAAGGTGGTGATTTGGTTGAACCTAGAATTTAGTTGCTTCTTATTTTCTTCAACTGTGATACAAAACAGAAAGTGAAGCTGATCGATCCTAATAAGTTATAAACAGGAACTGTAAAAGGGATTAAGTAAATACTACATGGCATTTTGTACGTCATTGTAGCAAATGTTGGGAAGAAGTAGTAGTTTACTTCAGTTAGAAAATTATTATAAATTGCTTCTGTAGGATTAAAAATATATCTGATAGAGAATAAATATAGCTAACGTAAATACGTTGGAAACTGTGTACCGCCTTAAAGAATGCTAGAAGGCATAAAACAGAAGCAAAAATGCCTGACAACTCTGTTGATGAAGCTGCAACTAAATAGCAAAAATTCATAAAACAAAATGAATTGGATGTTACAAGTTGCTATGTTATGGTAATTACACGTAAACTATATATAACTAAAAATAAAATGATTGAACAAAAAGAAACAGAAAAGAGCTCAACGTAAATTCAGAAATCAAGATTAAGAGTAGGAATAAAGGAGTTGGAGGTTCATTCTGCTTTCTAATAAGAATTGCAACAACGTGGTTTCAGGTTCAGTCCCGTTGTAAGGCAACATGAGCGAGAGACTTCTATTTACCTGAGAGTGGGCCCTCTAATTCGTTAATCGTTGGCAGTGAATTTTATAGATTTGGTAGACGCAAACTGTATGGAAGGCTGGCATATATATATATATATATATATATATATATATATGAAGTGAGAGAGAGCGAGAGAGCATTATACACACACACATTTATATATACATATACACATACAAACACACAAATACATGTATATGTATATATATTATATACATACATATACACACACAAACACACATACACACACATAATGTGTGCGTGTGCATATTTATGTGTTTATATGTATGTGGGCATACGTATCATTCTTGTTCTCTCCACTCCGCTTGACAGACTGTGTTGCTTTGTTTGCTTGCGGCAGAAGTGGCCAATAGAATATATAATTTTTCTTTTTAATGAACAAAAACTGGCGTAATTTTGATTGAGTAAATCCTGCAGGGTGATACCCCAGCATGACCATAGTCCAATGCCTAATAAAGTAAAAGAATAAAAGAATTCTTCTTATCACAATGTAGTTCGTGTGGTATTTGAAACAGCAACCTTGACTCTATATTTCTGGATGGCCAATTCTTCATGCAAACATGCTTCACTGTTGGAAATTGCAACGTTATTTATTCATGTCTGAAGAAAGCTCACATAAGCATAAAACAAAACGGTCTAAATATAAACTGCAACCATACCTTGGAATATACCGGCTTTCACTGACAGTGAAATAACATCATAAAAATCATATCACCGAGATATTATAGTGAAAGTCTTCTGGGCAATAAAATGTTTCTGCTAGACATATCAATCATAGCAGACAACAATATATCGCTAAACCAAACGGAAGAATTGCCCAAATACGAAGACTTGGAAATCTCCCAAATGGGAGGAATGATAAGACAGGCAATCTGTGCGATAAGTACGATAGAAATTTAAAGTGTCACAAACTCCCTGAACAAACAATCACTCACACAAACACAGGCACACACACGCACACATATATACACTTACACATACACATGCACACACATAAACGCCGATACATAATGGTACAAACGCACACAAAGTAATTTACAAAATATAAAGCATACAGAAGCTGCACTGATAGGAAGAATACTAACAATGCCAGAAATACAAAAAAAAAAAAAAACATTTTGCACAGGGATACAGAATAGATTAAAAGCCGCCCTCATTTACATGGCTATGAGTGTAGGATGTAAATACGATATCATAAGTTCTACTCCAACTAATACTACTACTATTACTACTACAACTACTGCTACTACTACTACTACTAATAATAATAATAATAACAACAATAATAATAATAATAATACTGATGAGGGTGAGGGGGGGAAAAGGAGGAGTGTGATTAGGAGGGAGGGGTATGGTAGGAGGGGAGTGGAGGGAGGAGGGAGAGGAGGGGAGGGGAGGAAGGAGGGGTAGGGGAGGATGAGGACGAGGGGGAGGAGGGTTTCAAATTTTTGCAAAAGACCAGCAATTTCGTAGGTGGGAGAAAGTCAATTTCATCGACCCTAGTATTTAAGTGGTATTTATTTTACCCCGAAAGAGTGAAATACAAAGTGGAGGTGGACGGAATTTTAACTCAGAGAATTCTTTGGGGTTTGAATAATTCACTTTTGGAAACATAGATGTTTTGCTCAACATCCTTAAACAAACCTTATTCAGAGATTTTTTGAGCGGGATGGACTACTCGACCTGAAGAAAATTCTAACTGGGCCCCACCTGCAAGGTCATGCGCTGTTTATCTTGATATGAGATCACCATGTCGCGTACATATGGTTGTGATGCATGTGCCTGGTGTACCCTTATCCGACGGGTAGTCATGATGGGTATACTGGGCTTCGTATATTTTATCCCAGTGTCACTTTGATGGCATGCACTGCTCTCTCACTCAATAATAATAATAATAATAATAATAATAATAATAATAATAATAATAATAATTAATTCGTTTAATTGGCCACAAGGGCTAATATCAATTAAAAACATATAAGGACAAAGACAGGACGAAGGTTACAAAAGGTTTTGTCCGAAAAGGTAGGAAAGTTCGTCTAAACAGGAAGAAAACGGAGAAAGATATAATAAATAAATAGATAAATAAATAAGTAGAACTCCCAAAGGGGGAGGCGCTTCGAAAAAGGAAAGGTTACACGTGGAAAAACCCATAAAACCACGGGAGCCTGGTCAGAAAAAATAAAAAAGGGGTATAGAGCCCTTTCTCCTTTTACATTACCTTTTTTTTCTCTAATAATAATACTAAATTGTAACAAGCATTCGTTCGGGCTAAATATTGTGAGTGTAGCCTATCGCAAAGTCTTTTATATGATGCATCGTTCTTAAAAGACAAAATCTTGGGAATGTGTGGAATAGTACATAATATTCTCAATTTACTCTAAAAGTGCACAGAACACTGGAAAATAGAGCTAACAGAAAGGAAAGAATAAGTTGAAGAATTTCAAAATATAAATAATAATTTTTCAAGGTGACAGCTGTTACTGCTCATAACTGGGTTGATCCAAAATGTGATTGAAAGAGTAGGAGATTTAAGGAACGAATGGAAAGAAGTGGAACTGCATGACCAATTTATGTTTTCACACAGATTGCCTGTCTTATCATTCCTCCCATTTGAGAGATTTCCACTGGTAATTATTTTACCCCGAAAGGGTGAAAGGCAAAGTGGACCTGGGTGGAATTTGAACTCAGAACGCGAAGACGGACGAAATGCCGCTAAGCATTTTTCCCGGCCTACTAATGGCTCTGCTAAGATGCTGGAAGTGAAGCCCATTACTTTCCGTTGACTGATGGAAACTTGAAATGAGAAACAGAAACGTTAAACTGTTTACACTCAGGAGGAAGCCCTTAGAACGAATTTCATAAAGGAAAAGGTCAACAAAACTTAGTCAAAGAGCAAATGTAAAATCTGCAGAACGGAGACGAGTGTATCAATCACATTTTGAGTCAGTGCAGCAATCTAGTAGAAAAGTAGTACTAGCTCAGGCATGACTGTGTAGGTAAAAAAGCGCATTGGTGTGTTAGACAAGTATGTGCCTTCAAACCAATAGAAAAGTGGTATGAATACAAACTAGAGACTGTGATACAAAATGAGAATTGCAAGACCTTGTGGGACTTCCCCAGAAATACTAACCATACTACTGAGGCAAAAAGACCAAACATGGTTAGAAAGGAGGAAATAAAGAAACAGCATAAGATAACAAACTTTGCAATTCCCTATGATAACGGAGTCGATACCAAAAATGTTGAAAGTGTTGAAAAGTACGAGGATCTAGCCAGAGCGCTGTGAAAATTATAGAAGACCAAGACAATAATTACTCCCGTAGTAATAGGTGCACTTGGCACAACATCCAAAATGCTACTTAAAAAACTGACAGGAATTGGAATTAAAACTTGCAGAAAAGTACGATCTTATATTCTACAAGAATCCTAAGAAAAATTCTTGAGATTTGAGTAGACTTGTCACGGAACCTCAAGATAAAACACCTGCTGACTAAATTATCATGAACTAGCGTAATAATAATAAGACTGAGATGAAGAAGAGAAGGAGGAGGAGGAGGAGGAGGAGAACAACAACAACAGCAACAGCAACTACAACAACAATAAAAAACAATAACAACAACAATTCAGTTTAATGAACGTATAAAGTGACACCTAATATTTAAGCAGTCTGTAGCAAAATAAGTAAATGTATTTCAATAGTATGTAGGCTCTTTAACAGGTAGCTACTAAGTAGTAAACTACTTAGTCTCAGTATGTAACGCGTTTGCTGATAAGTAGGTCAGTATGCATCTGTCTATATGTATTTATATTCTTATTATATGTGTGTGTGTGTGTGTGTGTGTGTGTGTGTGTGTGAATAGATATGCATATGTGTGTATAACAACAAAAAGAAGCAATGAAAACAATTGGCTACCGCTATGAGAGTAAATGGTAATTTAGAAATTCTCAATTGCTTCCGAACATTTCATGTTCAATGGAGAACAGTAATCGTGAAAGTAATATCCAAGACTGAAGATCACGATATTGTGTCTAAAATTTATGTTTCCATTTCTTGGAAATTATCTAAATCCAGAAATATGCTATTCTTCTGGAAATATTTAGAACATGAATTAGGCTACAAACATATTTTTCAGTAGGTCACAGACGGTTTCATGCATCAAGTTACTCTCGGGTTGCATCGTTTCTGTGTTTTTCACATACTTTTTAAAATCATGTTCAAGGTGTAGCAGCTGATTTTAAAAGAATATAGAATATCAGAAAGTGAGAGGGTTGTATGTTAGCTTTCTACAATAAGAGGTTTTCGCCAAAAAAGCGGTAAGGTATATCTCGGAGATGATGTTAGTTTTGCATGGAATATTATGCTTTAACCGATAAATAGATATTCAGCTAAAACAACATCAAACGCTTATCTTATATACCTCAAGATCTGAACAATTGCTATCGTGTGATATTAGAAATAAAAAACATACGGTCCCTACAGTACATGCTCTCACAAACTCAACACTGGGCACTAAAATGTAAGAGACGGTGGGTTGAACAGTTGCGAAACATAAACACGGCTTCGTTAAATAACAAACATAAATTATTTTGTATATATTTTAGTCAAAATTTGATCAAAATGTTACACAATAAACTAATCTCACAACAAAGTGAACCTGATCGAGTGCACAAATCATTTCTACATTCCTCGAAACAGCGTTCCCAATATGACCTCAGGAAACACGAATACCCGCATGATGATGCATTAGGAATGGTTACGAAACTAACTGCAGGAATCATCACCATGCAGATGGTGATGTCGGTGGCGGTAGTGACGGTATTCGTGGTGGTGGTGGTGGTGGTGGTGGTGTGGTTGGGGGGGGGGTTGTTTCCGTCGTCGTTGTCGTCGTTGTCTTCGTTGTGGATGGTGATGGTGGAGATGTTGACGACGATTACGATAATGACGATCATGGGAATCAGGAAGTTGGTGAGAAGAAGAAGAAGAAGAAGAGGAAGAAGAAGAAGAAGAAGAAGAAGAAGAAGAAGAAGAAGAAGAAGAAGAAGAAGAAGAAGAAGAAGAAGAAGAAGAAGAAGACTATAACAAAGCAAGAAGAAACAATTACAACCAGGTTTTACTGAGGTATTTAGAGATATTTTAGAAAGATATGACAAGATGAAAACATTCAGACGAATAACCAACACAGTTGCAATTGTCATATCGAGAGTAATGGAGGACACCCTGAAGAAATAGTAAATGAATTCGTTTCCACATCCATAATAACCATGTAGATAAAAGCAATTGAAAGGAAGTTCTGGAGATAGATAAGAGTCTTACCAATACGTAGTAAACTAGACAGAGAAGATTGAAATATTAGAAACAAGAGGGGAAAAGAATAAGTTTTAGGAATAGACGCACGATATGATATCAAACAAGAAAGGAAATTACTAAGAGAACAGAGAGATTTACAACGATATATTTTAACAAAGCTACAATTTATCAAATGGATTAAAAACTGTGAATGTCTCTTTAGTATGATAGATGAAAGAAACCTTACAAGAATCTACTGAATATTAAATAAAACAACTACAACAATAAATGGAATAAACGAATCAGCCACCAGATTAGGAGACAAAGAAAAACTGAGGAAGTTTATGAAAGAATACCTTTAGTATAATTCAAAATAAAACATTAGATTACAGAAAATCCAAGCATTACAAATCGAACTTTGTTATTTATATGCGTATATATATATATATATATATATATATATACATTCACGCACACATACACACACACATAAACGCACACACGCACACACTCCTGGATGTGTATATATATAT
>NC_068992.1:29548155-29554528 GCF_001194135.2 Octopus bimaculoides | reverse complement strand
ATATATATAATATACATATATCCATGCACATATTATGAATGTATAAATGCATATATATGTATATGCATTTGTGCACACACATATTATGCATGTATGTATAGTTGTGTCAGAACATAGAATACTGAGTTATTTATCATGTGAGAACCTTATACATATACTCGTGTTTATATCGTTGACGGAAGATAACCGTTAGCTATTGACCGCTCTTTCTACTTTATATGCGTATATATACATACATATATACCTATATGCACATACACACACACATACACACACACACGTTAGCTGTGGACTACCAGAACACGTGATTTAGCCTCTCTTTCTACTTGCCAATGACAGACGTCCAGAGCAGAAATAGCAGCCGATTTTCCCGCGAATCAATATATGAAATATCAGCCTCTATTCAGGTACTGGTGTTGGAAATAGCCTTTGATGCAACACGAGTTCAAATAAGAAGTCCTCTTGTGACAAATAACACACTAATCTTGTTCTAACACAACACTCACTATATATATATGTATATACGTACAGATGCAGGCGTGACAGTGTGGTAAGGCACTTGCTTTTCAATCACATGGTTGAGAGTTCAGTCTTCTAGTGTCGACCAAAATTTTGTTAGTGGATTTGGTTGACGGAATAGCTATGTATGTGTCTTTGTGTTCGTGCTTGTCCCCCATCATCGGTGTTGGTATGCTTACGTCACCGTAACCTAGCGTTTCGGGAAAAGGGCCCGATAGGCTTAAAAAGATAAATCCTGTAGTCGACTTGTTCGACTAAAAATTCTTCACACGGCGTTGCTCTTGCATGGCTGCAGTCATATGACGAAACAAACAAAAGAATAACACACACAGACACACACACACACACACATACACACGCACACTCACAAACACACACTCACAAACACACACACGCACCTATTTACCCATGTATATCAGCGTGCTTGTATATGTATACTCTGGAAATAATTTGGTCGCCTATTATGAATTCTTCGATTGGACTATCTGTGCCATAAAAGTAGTGCAGAACCTTTTTGTATTTGTAGATGGCATTCATTTAGAACGACTATAACCGCCAGCGACGGAACCTGTACATGCTTATTATATGGTCATTTGCTACGTTAGATGCAGCAATCAAATCCTCTTCAATATAATGATAAAAGGAATAATCCATGATGCATATTCTGCTTCTATGGTTTGCAAGATTCTTTATGTGAATTCGCGTGTTGAAACAAACTTTCTTGTATCTAGGGAGAGTCATTATGCCAATATTATTAACGCGCGCGCGTGATAAATTCCACTGCTTTATGTATATATTTGAAAATGACTGCATCGCTAAAGCCGACGTTCAGAAAAATAATAATCAACAGCAGTTTCTAGAAAGTAGCGCAAATGTTATTAATTTGTAACAGAATCAGCCTCAAATAATTTACACAGGTTTGATCGCACCTATACTCTGTTTCAATAATTTTCCACACACCAAAGTAACTGCGAATGTAAGAGAGGCTTCAGATTATGATAAACTATGATTCGGTGGAGGAGGTTAATGTGTTTGCAATTATGGTTATGGAAATGATGTGTGCCTGTTTTAAGGAGTGTTTGTTACTTCGTAAGAGGACTATTAAGACAATGGTTATGACTATATTTGTTAATGTATGTTAGCGTGTGTGATTATTATTAAGACAGTTATGTAATTTAAGATTTATCTAGTGCGTATACCTACCATGTAGCAGTGAGTTGTAAATGTACTCTGCAATTTGTAGCGGGGTGTGACTGTCGCTAAAACTGTATTAATGTAATAAACAATATATTACTGTTTCTGACGATAGTTAAGACGATAGATAAGGCTATATAGAGCAATGTGTTTTGAAGACAAACATTAACACAGCATGATTGTATTAGAGAAAGAGTGTAAGATAATCAGCCATTACTGTATTTGACCATTTGCTTATTGTGTGTGGAATGATCACTGAGGCAATATATATATAAGAGCATGTGCTTTTTTATATTTAAGATAGTAAATTCTGATGATATGCAGGATGTATGTCATGGTCTATAAGCGGTACATAAGTATTCTTGGAAAGGCCATATAAATGTTGTTATGCATAAATAGGAGATACTGTAAGCCGACAAAGACAAAAAACTTTACTTGGCAAGAAAGATGACGAGACTCAGTTTCAGTCACGGCCGTCGCCATACTTGATATGCAGAAAAAGGAATAGTTAGGATTTTAATAACACATACGTCAGGTGATGTAGCATTGACCAAGTGATGACATCGCATGGCAGAAAGACTTGGTAGGTGGCTGATGCACAGGAGTAGTAAACACGCTTATAAAACACGCATAAATAATAATTATCTCATAGTTTAGCAATATATGCAACGCGTAAAATACAACACGACTAAATGAATCATATATATATAAGTTTGTTTGTATATGTATTACTTTGTTAATATTGCGAAAGATAATTAGTGCGAAATTTAAAATGATTTATCGCTAGTGAAATAATATTTTATTTAAACTTGACGGAAGCTAGAACCAATGCAACATAATTATAGTGACAGTATATTCATTAAAACATTTGAATGAGACTTTTCTTCATTTGTTATTTTATATGAAATAATTGTAATTGTATTTTATTTCACATTAATGGGGCCACTGTTTGATAATAGCTATATTATGTATAATATTAAATATTGCGTTGTGAATTATATGTTGTCATAATATTTCATGTTTTCTCAGGTATTTTAGTCGATATTATTCGAATTTTTAAATCCTTGTTATTTTTTTTTGCAAGTGCATCCTTAGTGGCCAAAGTTTATACAAGTATCTCCTATTTATGCATAACAACATTTATATGGCCTTTCCAAGAATACTTATTTCTTTGCTACAAAAGGTTTGTACAGAAGTGATTATGAATGACATACACATGGGAAGTAAAAATATGATTTCTATAATTTACGACTGGATCTGTTCCAGCACCTCACACCAGTCAGTAGTTCAAGTGGCCACTAAGGATGCACTTGCAAAAAAAAAAATTCTTATCTCCATTAGCCGCAAATGGCAGAGTTACAGTATCTGCAGACTTTATATCTCAAACCCTAAATGTCCACCGGAACCAACGACACTGAATGTATCCAGAATCTTGAGGCTGAAAGTCTTCCATAACAGAAAGTTCAGTTCATCTTAGTCGGCGTCAAGAACAGCGTCATGCTAGCCACGTTGTTCCACTGGTAGAGTTATTTGCGCATCCGTCTGCTATCATTATTCCAGGTTATTCACAAATGGCATCTCACTAGTTACTGTAAGCTTAATGCATGCCTCCTAATCACAGTAATTATCAGTTATTGCTTATGTACAGACAAATTCATTCCTGGTCAGCAGAATTTCTCCCTTCCACAAGAAGCGACAGTGCAGACGTACTGAGATGAAAATTAAAACATATTCGAATGGTCAAGGCGTAATAATTAACGGAGATGCTGCATGCGTTAGCCAAATGTCCGACCTTTTAAAAGTAGATTCCGCTCAGTTGATTTCTCTGTAATTAAACGTTTTGCTCATGAATTTGTCCCTTCCTCTAAACACAGAACAATTATCTAAAAGGAAAAATGGTATACCCTCACCAAATTTATGGTGTGCCATCGGTACTCAGAGACACACATACGCACCTATAACGTGGGCTGTTGTTTTCTATCCTGGGGCACACTTGTTAAGACCGTATTAAGTCTGTAGTAACAGAACAGGAAAAACGGTACATATATGTCCAACAGCAACAAAAAGTCTGGCATCGGAGGTGGCCAACTGGTATTTAAAACATTACGCGTTATTTCAGTCAGATGCTTTACAATTTTGTAACAAATTTTTAATCTCCGTAGGGTTGTGATTAAAGGGTTGAGACCATGGTAATAGTTCAGATTCGTAACTTTCTGCTTAAAAGTTTAATATTTGATTCACGTTCGTTCGCCGTTATCACAGGGACTTCTACAACTGCAAAAAGAGAATAGTTAGCTAGGTAAATTTTGAAAATTTCTAAGAAACAACACATAATAAATAACATTAATATTCATGTTAAATTAAAAAATCTTAATCTACAGGGCTTGATGGTATTATCAGACTCAAAATGTAAGAAATCGAGAAATGAGCAAGGAATGAACCTCGTAATGTAACTGAACAAGTAGCAACTGAACGAGTTAAAAAAAAGACCCGGTGTGCCATTGTCAAAACTACCACAATAAACCAAATATTTTAGACAGATATACAAGACATCTGAGTTTTTAGAGGTTATAACTGCATAATTTACTGTCAAATTATACACATTAGTCTATATCGCCTAATCGAATTACCGAATCTTGCAAAAAGAATCACCTCGATATTTGTGCACAAACAGTATAAAATTATCGAAAGCAAGAGAGAATATCTTAAACAGCAACTGAATAACGTTAGTTGAAGAGAGAAAAAAAAGAGAAATAGTAAACGAAAACAAATGAAAATATTAGTTCATATTGTAAGCCACAACAGAGATAATAAAAGCAGTAAGATAGTATAATTACAAATAAATCAAGGCGGTTAGTTACCTAGTGTGTACCAAAAAGAAAGAATACCTTGCATAAGAACAGAGCCCTTATCTGACAGACTATTCGCAAATTAAGTTTGCACAGTAAGAACTTATATTGTCTAGACCAGTTATTATCTGATTGTACATCATTTTGCCACCATGTCTATTTAGTCTTCTTTTCTGAAGTAGTGTATCTTGCATTGCATTGTTTAATCTGTCCTTTCTTGTTTTTAAACGTGAAGTGTGTGAGTTGATGATGATAAAGCTGATATTTCAAGTAGGACAAAAACTCAATGACGAGTACGAATTGAGTAATAACGAATGCAAATCAAGTAAGGTACAATAAAACGTGTGGAACTCAACCAATGCCCCTTGAGTTAAAATGAGAGAAAAAAGAGAATGATTCGGAAAATCTGCCTTGAAACACCCACAAGTTATCGACGAAGACTAAAATGATTATTCTGTTTAGAAGACTTACAAGTAAAGATGTTCAATAACTCGAAGAAACAAACGGAAGATTATTTCTACAGGTAAAAGCAAACATTTGAAGAATACGTTGTGTGCAAAGAATGAAAGAATTCAAACAAACACGAATGCTCCACGAAGATAAATATTTTTTTTACATTGAATTACATTACAAAAACATAAACTTAGTGATTTACTAGACATAGAGGAAGTAAAAAAAAAACTTCTAGAAAATAATCAACAAAACTTTTTCATGGTAAAATCCGCGATGAATGAATAAAACTAGTAGCTGAAATTCAGAAAATCGAAAAGGTCAACAAATAATAAATACAAAGATATTAGAAAGCTGCAAACGAAGAGAAGAACTATGTATTACCTAGATATATTGGAAACTCTGACAATTTTAGTGTATTGTCTTAAAGGTTCATTATCGCACTGAATAGGCATCAATTATCACGGCGGTTGTGAACAATCTCATGCCAAAAAAAGGGCAAACCTAATCTTAAATCAGAAGGAAATATTTGCAATCAGATATAGATATATTTTGTATTATAAATACAATATTAGATAAATATATTTTCTCATTGCCTCAGCTCTCTCTTTTTTAGTGTAGTGATTGCGTAGTGACCGTTTCCTACAGCGAGGCGACCACTACGCAATCGTTCATTCTGCAAGAAGAAAACACACACACAAAAAAAGAAAAATATTTTTCATATCACACTGTCATGCAAACGGCTAGGGGACATTGAAATATGTTATGCGAGATACTCTTAAGAAAAGGGATGATCACATTCCGAATGCGTCTGATTGTATGTTCCCTTGATAAGTAATTTTCCTGAGACTAACAGCAATACTGATGGATACAGATTTGATGAATTTGATTTCTGTTATTTTCTGTAAAGTAGACGTAACTGAAATATGGTATACTATTTGTAGCCATATGCAGCTTTAATGTTATTCGCCTGGAGGTCCATGAAGGATAAAAGACCACAAAGTCGAAACACAAGGTACGATAACTGTATAACTTAAGTTATAATATAAAAATATAGGTACAAGATATTCTAGCCTATGATAACATCACAGAAAGGATGTTATGACATGAAGGTAACCAATGGATTCTACATAGAATTTTCCTTCAAAAGAAATAGAATTGCGGTCTCCATAATGTGGTTCTGGAAGCAAAACCTGCAACTAAGCCGTCATTCTGTGGATATTTTCAAATTTTAAAGGATAGAATAAGACATAAAATGCACTAATCCCAACTGTTTTAAACTCATTCATCGCAATATATTTTAATACACACACTGTATATATATATATATATATATATATACATATATATATATATATATG
>NC_068992.1:29546333-29547878 GCF_001194135.2 Octopus bimaculoides | reverse complement strand
TTTATCTCTCATGTTTCTCCCTCCTTTAACTTCTTCTATGCGATATAATTCTTGGGAAAGAATACATTTGCGGCTGAAGATAGCTTTATACTATCAATTATATATCAATAATGATGCAACAACTATAAAGCTTGAAACACGTGTACCGCAGAATCCTTGTTTTGTTTTTATTTTTACGTTTCCAATTTATATAGATAGATAGATATATAGATAGATAGATAGATAGATAGATAGATAGGCGCAGGCGTGGCTGTACTGTAAGAAGTTTGATTCAAAACCACACTGTGCGTGGATTTGTTACACAGAATTGAAAGCCTATCGTTTGTATATATATATATATATTTATATATCAGTCGAGGATGTCATGGGCAGGTGCATGATAGTTTTGTTAATTCTAGTTGCTATACATTTGTAGGTTTTTACTTCTGCTATTACTGCTTCTCATCATTGGTGTTGTTTTTGTCCTTATTCTCATGACTGTTACTAATACCTGACTTTAACAGATAATTTTTTCATGTAGATTTTATTGGGCTTTTTGTTAGTCTTCCTACTGTATTTGTTGATGTTCTTGTTGTGGCTGCTATAGCTTTTTTGGTGCTGATATTGGTGAAGGTAATAGTCTACTACACATTGGTACCATAAATAGGAGCGGAATCAATATTCACGTATACATGTTACATAAACATCGGTGCTATATTGTTCCTTTGCTTATATATATATATGTATATATTGTTACGAACGCCCACACGCGAAGCACCTCGACGAAGAGAAAACTCGCGCGCGAACGTCGACGCTCAGTGAGTCGGGATTTTCGCCACGGCCACTAAGCCCCGGCCGGAGCACGCAGCGAAGACAACAGGCAAAAGGAGGAGGAAGAAATAACACGGAGACCATACGTTGGGTAGCGGAAATAACTTTTTCTTTTTACATCAGACATCAGAATAAAACATTACATCATCAATACATGGCATAACATTGCGTAACAATAAATTCAATAGCATATAACAATAGCGCATGCAACATAATCAAAGGTTTACAATCATTACATAAGCAAGAGTTCGTACATCAAGTCCATTAAAAGTTCTTTTACTTCTTTGTTTTCTTTTCAGTTAAACAACATGTAACGAAGTTCTTTTCTTTTTCCACCCGTCAACATCACAGTTAACAGTTCTTTTAACACATGTAACAAGTACATTTTTCTTGGAAGAATATTTGCACAAACCTTTACCGTAATAATTTCTTTTCCTTCAAAACTCTCACAAGAACTGACCAAAGTAGCCTACTACTTTCTTTTGCCTGCCGCAACAGTTCCATCTCTCTGTCCCTCTCTCTCTCTGAGACTCTATGCATTTCTGCTGACTCGTACCTGCTGACTATAGGCTCTCTCTCTCGGCCTCTCTCTGTCAGACTTATCACTGTTCATCTTCACTGGCTCTCGTTCTTCATCCAACTACTGGACATCTTCACTTCATCCAACTTCCTGGCCAACTCGCCTGATACCAACTGCTGTCGCCAACTCCTTGTCCCCAACTGCCTCGCGCCAAT
>NC_068992.1:29544952-29545971 GCF_001194135.2 Octopus bimaculoides | reverse complement strand
GAATTTTTATTTAAAATTTTGTCAGAGATATTTTTAACATGTTTCAGTTCTTGTAAAAACGAACCTTATCAAAAATACATATTTAAAAAAATGAAATTAAATGAAGAGTTCATAATTGTTCCTTACTGGTGTCAATAGTACACGAGGGGGCATTTTTTGTTGGTTGTAGTTGCAGTAGTGACCGTGTTGGTAATGGTAAATGGCAGTGACCTGTGCTATTGAGACGGACAGAGGTCACTGCCATTTACCAAGGTTCATTTTTACAAGAACCGAAACATGTTAAAATTCATTTTTTTATATATTGGCGTTTTCAAACTTCTTTTTTATAAATATATACCCACTCGCATGCCACCTACACTTTTATATATATATATAAATATTCCTAGAAACGCTACATTTATTTAATTACGTCACTCAAAGTCAGCACACAACAGAACTGTGACCATAAGACGTCTTTCCTATGGCTACCTCAGCAGGAAATTATTTATATTTCTAATAGTTAAAGACGATGCCAACCAATTTCCTGATAATCTCTACTAATAAGCAAGAAAAATGTTGCAAAAATCTTTCACGGAGAAAATTTGTTTACAAATTGATAACTTAAGGAGCTTCGGAGAACTGTCTAGAGTATAAGTAGAATGTGAAAGAACAGCATTAACAACAATAAAAAGAAACAGCAACATACTATTACTACTACTACTACTAATAATAATAATAATAATAATAACAACAACAACAACAACAATAATAAGGTTAATAATTCTTGTGTTATGTATGGATTTAAAAAGATGTAAGATTTTTAAGTCTATCTGCATGAATGTTCTCTATGCGTTTCAGAAAATACAAAAATAGATAAGACTTGAGTTGTTAAAAATGTTGAATTTAACATAGATTAAATATTTCTTTTATATAAATATAATCTTCTGATAGCCGGGAATATTTCATAAAAGGAATAATTCTCGTTCATTTCTCAGTGCAGAAGCATGCACACACATGCACTTACATAGGGGTATATATAT
>NC_068992.1:29543387-29544800 GCF_001194135.2 Octopus bimaculoides | reverse complement strand
ATATATATATATATATATATATATATATACATATATATATATAGATAGATAGATAGATAGATAGATAGATAGATAGATAGATAGATATACACGCGCGCGCGATTATATGTCTGTCTATTCCTGTATACAATATACAATCCTACACACATATGTTCTTAAAGTTCTTCAATGTGTGTTTGTTTGTTAGTTTACCTCGATGCGTAAACATATAAAAATATATCTTTATTCGTATTCGCTTACATATATAAATATAAATATATATACATATTAATTAATAAAAGTTGTATATCAATATATGTATATGTCTCAACGCACACGTACAAACATATATGCACGCCCATACATAGTAGATGTAGTAGTAATATATGATCAGTCATTTCAAATCCATTCCAAAGTTTTGCTCCGTAACATAAACTTAATGATTAAATAAGACAGATACATTGAGTGTTCAAATTATTTACGGAATGAATTATAAAGTATGTCCGACTCTTCATATGCATTCTACACTAATTTCTCTCTCTCCCTCTCACTTACTCTTTCACTCTCTTTCTTTTTCACCGTCTCTCAGTCTCTCTCTCTCTCTCTCCCTCGGTACACACACTCTCACACACACACACACACACACACACACACACATTTATGTATACATATAAATATACTCTATTAATAGAAGATGCAACTGAGTAACAGATTTTGTGATGTCATTATAGCTTTATCAATAAAGTATATTCCTCTACCTCCGGTATTCGAATACTATTCTTTTCCACCATTCTCCGTATTAATGTGCTTACTTTGTATGTGTGTGTGTGTGTGTGTGTGCGTGTGTGTGTGTGCGTGTGAGTTATATTTAAAATTAGGGTTTAGAAAGGAGACATTAACATGCAGTATGCAAACCTTGTTTCGGGTATGTCAAAGCTTGTATGCCTGCAGAGCACGTTCACCACTTATGGCTACTAGGCGTCATCCGCGTTACTGCGCTGTCGTCGCTGGATCTACATCAGGAATTCCTAGACGCACGTTGGGTATATTTTAAATGAATGATACGGAAGATGGAGTGTAAATAGATGATAGATGGGAGTCCACTTCGCTCACGTGCTTCAAGGCTCAGTTCACTACCGCAAAATCGTTTAAACCATCTTCGAGCCGACCACTCACTGGTCATTTCCTCACTAAATGTTTCGTTGATACCGTAGGCTGTTTCAGTTGTTTTTATGTCCTGTTGTGAAGCTGAAAAGCAAAATTGCTCGAATATCGCGCTTTGAAAGTTCCATTTCAGATGGTTGTAACAACGGTGAGAAAGAATATCAAAGTTAACTTATTGATGTATTTAGACAAGTTTATGTGTTTATTATCAGACAATTGCAAAAAAGGTTTTAAATAGATTCACAAATTCTTCATGGTTCATATATATAT
>NC_068992.1:29540487-29541512 GCF_001194135.2 Octopus bimaculoides | reverse complement strand
AGAGGGATGTTTGATAGTACAAATGTATATAGATATGCTTGTGTGCCTGTGGGTGTATGAGCGCATGTTTGTAAGCGCACAAGCACATATGTATACGTGTGTGTGTGTGTGTGTGTGCGTGTATGTGTCAGTGTGTGACGGTGTAAGCAGCCATCAAGTCTAACAACATGTATCACACCCCCACTAAAGTCTTAACCACGGCGTCACGCTTGACTGCCACATCCAGCCATGAAGGGTTTTTCACGTGCTTTATTGTCTTTCGATCCATTGACATAAATGCTACACCCATTTACGTTAGTATTTTTTATCAACCACTTCCTGACCAGAGAGTATAATCACCACCACCCACCTATTTACATTAGATTCTTTGCATTATATATATATATATATTTGCCAACCGCTTCCTGAACACCAGTATCTTAATTTCACCAATGTGTGTAAACTACCAGTAACATACCATAATACCACCAGCATCTAACTTGGAGCGAAATGTAAATCTTATAATTTTTTATGCATATTACGTCACCTGATGAGGCTCCCTACACTGTGCGATGCATCAGATGTAATTGAATCATTCTCCACTCTTTAGGAAACAGTGCAGAAGACAGCCGAAAAGTCATTTAACATACGCACACACACAACCCGCACACACACACACACACAACATGGACGCGCACAACACACACACTCACACACACATATACACATAGGGTTGGCCAAAAGTCACCCGAGAGTAAATCAAAATTCAATAAATACTAGCTGTAATTCTGCATTTATTCGAATGGGAAAATGTGTCGCTCAAAAGGGACTTCAGTTTGAACAATTTTCACAATGTTTCATATTTAGATGCTTTTATTAAATTCATTCAGTTCTTAAACATAAATAAATCTTGATATTGAAGGGTATTGATTTATTGTCAGATGACTTTTGGCCAACTCTGTCTATATATTTATGCTTACAAACACACACACACATACACACTCACACAAACACACACACACGCACACACACACACACACACACAC
>NC_068992.1:29538333-29540477 GCF_001194135.2 Octopus bimaculoides | reverse complement strand
ACACACACACACACACACACACACACACACACACACACACACATGTAAGAGAGAGACAGAGAGATATATAGATAGATAGAGTAGAGAAAGAGTGATGGAAATAAAACGTGAGAAACATGCGAATAGACTGAAAGATAGATATATTTATAAATGCATACATATACATAAATATATAAATACATATGCACACACATACACACACACCCATACACACACACACACACACACACACACACACACACACATATATATATATACATATTCATATATATAAGTATATATACATACATGTGGTCAACAGCAAGCACGCACACACACACATATGTATACATACATATACATGTTCGGAAACATACTAGTGATGGGTGATTTTAACCTCCCTCATATAAACTGGCCCACAAATACTCTGACGTTAGGCAAATGCTCTACATCAGATAAAGCAGCAGCAGAATTACTCTTTAATCTAATGGATAAATTCTTCCTGACTCAGCTAGTGCTCGAAGCAACAAGACAGAATAAAACGATCTTGGATCTAATATTAACCAACCACTCTATCTCCGTTCACAGTATTTCAGCTGAAAAAACTCTCCTCTCAGACTACGACATGATACTCTTCAATTTTAATTCCCGGTATATCAAAACCGAATCAGCCAATCCCACTCTACGGCACTTATTTGACAACATAAACTTCCACAAAGCGGACTGGGGAGCAATCCGAAAGGATCTGTCCTTCATCGACTGGTCCTTCACTCTCAGTTCCACTCACATTGAGACCACATGGTGTACTTAGAGAACATTGTCACCTATACATGCTCAAAATATGCTCCTACGAAATCCACTAACACAAACAGAAACCGGCTCCCTTAAAAGAAAAAAAATACACTCATCAGTCGCATTAATAGACTCAATAAAAAAAATCAACCAATTAAAATACTCCCATATACAACATCCAAGCTCTGCAGTATATTTTTGGGAGCTGTACTTTTGTGATCTTTTCTACCGAATCGCGTAAAGGTCCGACGGTTCCTATCTGAATGTTTTGGTTTTCTCCCAGAATTTTGTTTGATGTGGAGGTTTTTTCCCTCAAAGGCTGTCATTACTTTCGAGACAGTACTTCTTGATTACACCAAACAGGTCGACTGTTTTCGTTATGTTAGGGTCTGCCATACGAGCATCAACAATTTGACCTCTCTGAACGTCCAATAGATCAGTCATTTTAATGAATTTTAATTACCTTTTTTTCTGATCATATCTAAAAAGAAACAGTAATTTTAGCAAGACATTAAGCAACACTAATAATAAATAAAAAACATAATAAATCAAAAAAACATAATAAATCAAAAAACATAATAGATCAAAAAACATAAAGGCTTGGGACCAAAAATGACACCTCGTGAATTGAGTACATATTAAATTTCATTAAAACTTGAACAATATCATTCGAGCAATGAACAATTTTCATCAAAACGATATAATTTATCGACTTGGAACTTATTGCACAGCTGCATGATAAACAATAGTACCACCACCATCGCCACCACATCTGCCATATACACGATTCAAACTTCTGACAGCACCACCAGTAATATCTTTGATTACGCCGCCTTCCACTCCAACACCATCACCACTGTCTTTCACATCGCTTACTCTCACCTGACCGCCACAGTTACCACCGCCACTATCATGAACATAATCACCGCCGGCTCCACCTCTATCACAACTGCAGCTCATACTATAACTATCACCCATTACCATCATTGTTCAGTATGTTAGTTCAGAATACAGGTTCAGTGTTCAGTCCCTCTTTCTCTCACATACCCACCCTTTCTCTCTCTCTCTTTTATTATTACTCCCACTTCCACTACTACTTTCAATAAAACATCATCAGCTCTCACTAAATTTCTTTGTATCACTATCTCTCCCTTTCTTTTTATTTTTCTCTCTCTCGCTTTCTCTGTCTTCGCCACCGCCTTCACCGTCTTTACGCGTACTATTACGCTCACCCCAGCACGAGGAATAGTAGAAGTGTCATTGAATAGTGAGAGAGGTGGCAAAATGTTACACACTAACACATAGAAATTAGTTTTCGCATTAATTGCATATATATATGTGTGTGTGTGTGTGTGTGTGTGCGCGCGTGTGTG
>NC_068992.1:29536451-29538096 GCF_001194135.2 Octopus bimaculoides | reverse complement strand
ATATATATATATATATATATATATATATATATATATATATATAGAGAGAGAGAGAGAGAGAGAGAGAGAGAGAGAGACATTGAGAGAAAGAGTAGGAGAGAGAAATACATACCTTAGTAATATGGATGCCTCTGGCTATATCGAATGGTGGGTAATTCCCTTCGGAAAACATAATTTCCAATTTACCAAAATTATTTTATTCGGCATTGCCTAAACGTTCTCCAAAAGATGGTAAATACTATAGAATTTTTAATAAAAATAGGGTTAGATTAGGTTGCTGTAATAGCAAAAGTAAAGCACAAACTATAGCAGCACATAACGTCAGTAAATTTAACAGTTTCCATACGAAAAATAGCAATAATAGTAATCAGAATTCTAATCATAGATCAAGAAATAGAGACAACGTCAGCATGATCGTAACAAAACTAGGGATCAGGATAGGGACTATAGTTTGACAACAAATGAAATTGAAGAGACCAGAGGGAACGTCATAATTAATCTGGACGTGAATCCTGAAAAGCAAATTACTCAAAATGTTGTCTTTGTTGAAAGGGCTAATATCTTAGAAGATAGAGCGATAGAGAAATCCCATCTAGAGTAGGTGAAGTGGATAATAGTAATAGAAGTAGTAGAATTATTAAATGCGATTGTGCAAAGAACAGGGTCCGTCCGTTTAACTCTAATTGTAGGCATAAAATAATTGCAAGATTACTTCAGAGAATAGAGAGTATGTCTATATAGGAGCTAACAAATGTTATATCAAGTATAGAATTGCCAATCACTTAAGTTCGTTTAAAAATAGGGACAAAATGGATACTACCAGCCTTAGGAAGCTAATTTGGGCACTAAAAGATAGTAATAAAGTATTTTCGATTGTTTGGGAAATAATTAGTAAAGCAAAACCTTATACAATAAATAGGCAATAACAGATGAGGCTTTTGTGTGGAAGAAATGTACCAAATTTTTTTATAAACACTAGACAGGAACAAGCTATGAGATGTCCACACTGGATCAAATATCCGTTTAAACGATTTAAAGAAACATTACTTACCATCTATAGTAATTATGCTTGTTAAAATAATGATTGTGATAATTAATGATATTTATTAAAATAGTAGTAAATAAATATAATTATAATAACAATAACAATGATATTAATTGAGGGTATAAACCCAAAATAAGTGAAATAATGTACTCCATTCAGTAACATTTAAACAAAACCGCTCAAATTAATTGTAATATAAATAAAGATTTTAAGCCTATGATTTGGCTGTAATTCGAGTAGAGGTGATTATAAGACCAGAATTCTATTCGATTCAAAAAGTAACGCTGTCACCTTTGACTGAATACCAACGCAGGGAGGTTGTTTGAATAAGTTCACTTGAAATATGTCGTAGGTGATGGACTCTTGATTAAACTACATCGACTAGGATGCATAATTACATATAAAAAACAATGTGTAGTTGCTGCAGCAGAAGCATATGTTGGTTATTGTTATTTTAATAAGTCTCTCTATAGATAGATAGATAGATAGATAGATAGATAGATAGATAGATAGATAGATAGATAGATAGATAGATAGGTAGGTAGGTAGGTAGGTAGGTAGGTAGGTACGTACGTACGTGTATATATATATATATATATA
>NC_068992.1:29525563-29535831 GCF_001194135.2 Octopus bimaculoides | reverse complement strand
TATATATATATGTATGTATGTATATATATACGACAGGCTCCTTTCAGCTTCCGCCTACCAGATCAGCTCACGAGGCTTTGATCGAAATGAGATTATAATAGAAGGCTCTTGTCAAAGGTGCCAGAGCTTGGGCTTCCACTGCCCACAACTCTGCAATATCATTCCACAATGCCTGAGAGACCTGCATCGTGTAGATGTGTCTTCAAAACAAAACTAGATCTCCTCCTGTCAAGAAACAGCCTATTTCGCAGCAGGAAACATATATGTGGGCAGCAACATCATTCACCAAATACCACATATCAGAAGGGGTTTCAAATAATGGTGTAGCAAAGCCAAGGGTAGTGCCCCAACATGACCTCAGCTTTCGAGCAGACACTGGTTAAAGAGGTTCACGAGATCCTCTCTGTGTGTGCGTGTGTGTGTGTGTGTGTGTGTGTGTTGAGCAAATTCCAGTTGACATCCGTGATATTGCACTCACCAAACAGCTAAGCTAATATTTTCCTTTTAATATTTAGACTTCATGAAAGGTTTCACATACCAATCTATCATGTAGAAAAGATACCCAAGTATTTAGTATGCAACCACTTAAAGATTTATAGGAACTCTCGGATCTCTCCCAACAGCTATGATAGTATCGGCTTATATGAGGGCGCTGAACTCATGACACTTCCACTCATGAATTCCTGACTTACTCATTTTCCTTCTTTCCATCACCGTCATTGCTTTCATTTCCACAAAATCACACACTGATAACTGCGCCCTGTCGTTTCTCTCAGAATCCTTGACTCTGTGGAATTCCATCCTTTCGTGCAGGTTTTCGCTTGGGAATATTCTAGTGGAACATTAACGTTATAAATTTCGTTTGTCTACGTAACTTGACGTAGATTACGAGCATTTCCCCTTCTTCCATACAGAACTAGTAAAGGAAATTATCACACGTAATTATATCAACTGCTTTCGTATCAATTCTTGTCTCAGATTCTTCACACGATAGTCCGTGCGATCGAATTCTACCGCATGTATATTTTCCGGTCTGTAAAACAATGATTACCAAGCCACTTCAGAAATAAAATTAGCTAATGAAACACCAGCAACCTATAAATTGAATAAATTTCTGTAAACAGACATGGGTCATCTAATTATCACCACCAACGGATACCATGATATATTTCGTTCTCTTTGCCAATAATATTTATAGAAATATCTTTACAAGTGATTCAGAGGTATATGGTAATCATATTTCTTCACAGCTGTTGGTTTTATTATTTTCTCTTTTGTCTTACTGTTCCATCTTTATAATGTACATTACTTTCCATACCAATTTTGTTTCTACTGCCGATCTATTATGCCATTACAGTAGAATCTCACATATATAATATATTGTACCATTGTCTTTCAAGAAGATTATATAAAATCTACATAAGTAAACATCGCATTTCTCGAATGTGTTTTCATTCACCTCTTATCAACTTACATACAAAAAATATAGTTTTATAGTTATTACGTTATATTCATACACAGGAAACATCTTACTATTTGTGCTATTATATTTAAATTTACATCAGACAATACGATAACATTCTAGAAGCATATTTTTCCTCTTGTTCAATAACAATAAAATAACATTTGTCGTTAAGTAGTTATTATATGATCAATATTTTTTATCGTTTTGTTCGATGAATCGGGTGTAACTGTTACACACACATACACACACACACATACATACATACATACATACATACATAAATATATACAGCGTTATCTCTGTATGTAACACACAATTCACAGCATAAAACAATAAAACCTACTATTGATTACATTATAATAACCACTTAATGTCAATTTATATACGTATGTGCGTATCTATATTTGTATGTAAATATGAATTTGATAGTGGAAAGTAAAAATAAATCCTTACTGCATATATTTATTTACTTACTCGGCTGTAAAACCTCTTTCTTGCTGATTTTCTTCGTTCTTTTACAGCTCTTCAAGTCGATTGATAAGAGACTCGAGTCCAAGTTTCTCTATGGCAACAAAATTCGTTTATGTTTTCCTCTCACTGTCATTTGTTGGTTATTGGATGAGTACGACACCTTCATACTGATATTAATGTCACAATTAGATAGTGTTGCCAAGTGTTGTTTAGCAACACGTGGGACGTCCACCATTTCTGCAGATGGAACTATTTCTTTATGGTGTTGTTTAGTTGTTGTTACAGTGTGGCCGCTTAAGAAAACTTAATGCTGTAATTTTGTCACCTTGTTTAGTATCAGATCAGTCCCAGTTGAGAAGACCTATATCATCAAAAGCTTACACACATGATCATCTTGTCTTTTTCTCACGTATTGCCTATCTAACACTACTATATCGATTTCTCCTCCTCAATTTTTAAGATAGTAGGTTGTAATTTGAGGACAATTGGATAATTTGATAACTATTTCTAACCAGTTAAGTTATCGCTTAAGGTTCAAGTAATTAGAAGTTGTTACTTATAGTGTGTCAGAAGCTTTTGATTCTGGTATACGTAGAATACTCTTCTGTTTGTAACTGGAAGAGGTATTTCTTCAAATATGTGAGGAAAGATCCGTGCTTCTTGATTGTTATTCAGAATTGCCAAATGCTATATATGAATTTTATATTTCCTAGTAAGGCCAGAAAAACACCATCCCGATCTCTTAGGCGTCTGGGTTCTGTTATCAACTATGAACAAGCATATATACTCATATACTGCAGAATACTGAAATTGAATTTCTCTCATTGCTACTTCAGAAGAAAATTCTACATATAAACGTAATATAATTCATTTTGGTACAACTCTTTCACGACTCTTTGTCTAACTGCACCCATACCTGACTGTAACATTGAACACTCAATCAGGTGGATGCTTTGGCAACCACCTGATTATCCTACGTTATACACAGGAGACTATATACACATTTGATTTTCATAATTATGATATACAAACAACTGAAGTGATCTTAGTACTAGATTGCGCAGGTTATGTGTTATTGCTTGCTGCCATGGGGCAAATATATCAACAACAATATAAATATAATGTACTTACATGGAATTAATTTCGTTTGTAAATTTGGTTTTAATTAGCAAGCGAGAAGATAAATAATTAGAAATCAAATTGAAATATAGTCTTAAATGATAGAAAATTTCTAATTTGATGAACTGTTTAATTAAATGTAAGAATAAATGTAAGAATAAGATATCAGTTGTATAGTTGTTAGTACCATATTAGAAAGAGTAACCTTCCTGAAGGCGTTTTCACTCTGAAGCAATTACCTTTAAATCATATTGATAATGCCATTTCAGAATTGCATGAACAACAAAACATCAAATGTCCAATCTAAAATTATAACCCTTGTTTCAAAACAGTCAATAGAAAGGAGCGCTCCATTAAGCGAATTCATATTTCCTGTTGAACCTCCTCGCTTACAAAAATATTTTAAATTTTCTCAGTTGAAAATGAATTCAGTATCGTCACAATCGATCGAGGATATGAGTCAGCAATTATCATTCAATACTTTATTGCAGCCGTTTCAATTTAATTATGTAAGCAATGTGCAGAAAGGCATCAAAGCCACATGGACTATTCGCCTTAAATAGATACCTACAATTACGAACAAACAAGCAGGAAATTTCAAATTTAAGATGTTTAGCTTCATTTATTTCACCAGTGAGTAAAATGAATACTACATCTCACTACAGCAACATATAATCTTATCAATTATCAATATACCACAACTACATATTGCTACCGTGCGATATAATTATGACAAACATGGTTGGATGAGCTTGTTGCCTCTAGTGAAATTGAATGTGTAGTGCATGAGCAAATCTGATAATTTATGTTACATAAAGATACCATCTGAAATAGATACAGCTGGTTGAATCTATAGCATATCAATATATAGCCACCTCACTATGGATAAGACATTTAACTCTCGTTGATTTGGTTTACCTTGCTGGATTTTCAAAGATCAACCGTGTGAGAGGCGGAAATACTGTATAATCAATGAGTGTCTTGTAAGCCTCACATGCTGTTATGTATTTATGCTGTAAGCTATTCTATCTACTACTACTGGAGGAAATAGTTTGTGATTCTCCACCATCTTGATCGTTTATGGGATTAGGTATTAAAGGATGATTTTCGCTTACATCATATCAGATTTTATTAAATATATTCCAATAACTGGATCAAATAAATACAGCAATTCGTTGAAGTGTTTTCACTCGAACAATATTCTTTAGTTATTCAGGATATTAAAATATCAGCCTGATGTGTGGTTGATATTGGAATGGTTAGAAATGCTTTGTCCCAATGATTGGTTACAGCATCAGTGAAGCACGTTATGATATTTTCCAATCTTATTACACATAAGCACGAGAGTTTCTTGCGGAATTATTAAATAATAATTTTAACCAAGAATGAGAAAACGTAATATTTTGTGAGTTATGTGGCATCCCGTAGATTATAATATAAGCAACCAACTTATCACGAATGAATTGTTTTCTAGTTGAAACTATTTCACATCATGTACACCACTGACATATAAGGAAACAAGATTCCATTTCGATTTACCAGCAAATTCTTCCTCGGCTAGAATTAAGAACCTTCATTAAAATGTAATCAATATTTCAAGAATTTATGAGAAATTTCTACTCTCAGTCATTCAGATGTTTTAAAAATACTCATCTGAAAAACATGTCAAGTGTTATATATTCTAATCAAGAAATGCATCTTGCTGTCAATTAACCAATTACAATTACACTAACTATAAAATTATATTTCAGTATTTGAATGATTAGCTCTCGTTCATTTATTCATACTATACGCTTGTCATATAAAAAAATGTTATTCAAATTCCCCATTTATTAAGTAAATAAATTAACGAAATAAATTATCAGCTTCTTGTGTAATACTTTTTTTTTCTTTTGCTGATTGCAGCTCAGACTGAGTAAAACATCCGCTCAAAAGCATTGCAATAGTACCCATTCCATCTTTTAATCTGACAGTTCATTTGAGATTACATTACCTCATGTATCCTATTTTTCATGTAGTAGAGAGGATTGAATGAAAATTTGGTTGTTATTTTGTAGCATATCAAATGACCATTAAGCAGCTTCTTCAATGTGATTCTATACTTATTTCAAGATATTTACCTTCTTTTACATTTTGTGACAGTACCACCGTTGGTTACACATTCCCAACAGGTCAATCGTGGACACTCAATGAAACCAAACACGATTGTGACAAGTGTATCAAACCTAATGCACACATGATATCTCAAAGATCTTCGAACTAGTTTACACATGCATGAAAAATCTAATTTATTCATGACTGATTTGTTTCCAACAGGCTTTTTAAAGCTGTCCACAGTAGCCTCACAGACATGTAAGTAGTAAGTTCATATGGCTCACATTTCAGCTATGTGAGGCATTGTCAATTTATCGGGAAATAAATATAGTCTTGAGTGAGAAACCCAATCTTTGAGATACATTTCTGACAACGTCATCCATGCACAGTTAGTATGTAATAGCATTTGTTATATAAGAGTAAACATATGTTGCAAGTTTTATGCGCATTATCTGTTAGTAGAAGGAGCAGAGCAGACAGACGAAAACTGTGTGCAATGATATTTGAAGCTGCACTTAGTTGTCATTTCCCACTTGAGAGTAAAGACATGCGTGAGGTTTTTAGGTTGCACGTAAATGACTACGTTGTTAAAAAGGTTAAGTCGTAATGAAGTTAGTTATCCTAATCATACAGTATGTAGTCTGAAGTTGGTCTTAAATGTATATATATATCTATACAGTGTACTCGGGCCTTGAAATGCACCAGACTTACCAGAATGCAAAACGTGGATAAAACTAGATTGTCAAGGAATTATTGATCCAAAATATATGCGATTAAATCATCGTGATGCAACCGATACAACATCGTGATGCAATATTGTGATGATGCAATCCTGTTTACTGACTTCTGGATAAATCACTAACTCTATATTTAGTCACTGTGATGAAGAATTAATTAAGCAGATTCCAGTAACGTCTTAGTGGTTGCAAGTAAGATTTGTGTCCATTTCAAAATAGGCAACTGGTTAAAGATGACGATTATTATTGGAACAGAAGACATTTGCAAATATTTCCGTACCAATGTTGTTAGAGATAACGCTATGGAAGAGATTACACTGTTTGGTTAAAGCATGAATCATCCCTTGACGGTTTCGGTTGCTTATAATGAAAATAATGCTAAAAATATCAGACAAATCACTTAACAGGAACAATCGTTGCTACTTTCTCATATTGCAACCCTGTGTACATGAGGAGGTGACAAGTTACATGCAACAAAAGTCTCTCTCTTTCTCTCTCTCTCTCTCTCTCTCTCTCTCTCTCTCTCTCTCTCTCTCTCTCTCTCTCTCTCTCTCTCTCTCTCTCTCTCTCTCTCTCTCTCTCTCTCTGGAAAGAGTTTTGTTGTATATAGCCTAGGCAACACAAACAGTGTGTGGTGATTTGATATACCGTAGTACTAATTAGAGGGTCATAGTTATTGGAAAGTTTAGTACTAGGAGATTCCTACAAACTTGTATATATATCATTTGATCAAGAGGCAACGCAGTCTGCGAGGCAAAGGCCTGATGAATGAACGATTGCACTTTGCTGGTTTTGCAACTATAACTAAATTAGATAACTGAGTCACTCTCTTTAGGTATCTCCAACCATATTCTACGGTTTTAAAGAGGATAGTTTAACTAATATGTTCCGGAGTATATTATTGCTGATGAAAATGACTGGGTGGGAGTGGTTTGCATACATTTGGCCATAGGAATAATCTATTTTGACCTAAACAACAACAACCACAACTTCCTTATTTAGAACATCAACAAACAAAACAATACAAGATACTGATGAAATATTAGGCTGTTCCGAAAATAATGGCCTCTCTAAGTTTGTGTTTTGAAACGAAATTTTATAGTATTTAATCATACTTGAGGTGAATTTCGACATACTTAATAATTGATGTATGCACTTTAATAATATTCTACTTATTTCAAACAGAAAACATTCCTGAAGCATAAGCGCCCTTAATTATGAACATAACAAAAAGAGACCTTCACTCACTTTTCTTGCATCAGTACAAGTTTGGGCACAATGCCTCCCAAGCCTGAGGAGAGGGGTCCACCAGTGATTGCACAGTACTAAGGTGGTTTCAGAGAAATGTCTCACGCACTTGGTGCCGGTATTGCAACGGTCTCACGCAATCTGCAGAAGATTGCTAAGGTGCAAAAGCTCGATATATGGGTACCGCATGAGCTGAATGAAAATCAAACAGTTCGGAGTTTTGAAGTGTGTTCGATGCTCTTTCTGCGAAACACCAATAATCCTTTTCTTGACCGAATAGTCACTTGTGACGGAAAGTGGATTCTTTATGACACACGCAAACGATCAGGTCAATGGCTTGATCGTGTCGAGTCCCCCAAACATTTCCCAATGCTAAAGTTGCATCAGCAAAAGATTATGGAGACTGTCTGGTGGTCTGTAATTGCTGTTGTCCATTACAGCTTTCTGGAAGCCAATCAGAGCACTACAGCGGAGGTTTACTGCAATCAACTCGCTGAAATGCTTACTCACTTTCAAAAAATGAGACCTACATTAGTGATTTGACTTGGCCTAATTCTGCTCCACGAAAATGCAAAGTCACATGTTGCAAGAATGACGCTGCAGAAACTCACAGACGTGGGATACGAGACTTTACCACATCCTCCAGATTCTCCGGATCTTTCACCCACCGTCTACCATTTTTAAAACATTTAGACACGTTTTTAAGTGATAAAATGTCCAGGTCCAAACAAAAGGTAGAATCAGCTTTCAAAGATTTTTTAGCATCAAAGCCAATAAGTTTTTATCAACGTGGCATAAACAATCTCGTTGATCGATGGCAGAGATTCATAGATGTTTACAGCTCAATCTTTGACTAATCAAAACATTTCTATTGTTATTTTTTCCAGGATAAAATTATGTTTCTGAAATCGGCGATTATTTTCGGAACAACCTAATAGTATGATGTTTTTGCGGTAAGAAGTAATGAAGATATCTGTTTATAAAGTATGCTATAAATTTGATTTAATTTAGTCGAAGAAAGAATCAAAACAGCTGAAAGAATTAGCCGATGCTACAAAATTTATAATTTTGTCACGTTTACGGTTATATCAATTCATGTTCATTTCCAATTAATAATCAAATACGTTACTGTGATAGCGATAGAAGTTTAATTAAAATACTGAACGTATGGATACTGATATGAACAGTTTCTAAAATATAATTGACTAAGTAGATACGCAACAAATAGATATTAGTTTGTTTTCTATGTTACGTGTGAATAAGAATTTCTTTAGTATTAATGCATACTGGCCTCAAAGGTAATCATATTGGCCAGTTACATCCTTTCTGGTTGATTTGTAATGGAAAATGTAAATGTACTATTTATTAAACTATTTGTTTAGAGCTTCACTTTATTAATTCCAGATTGAATAGCAAATACCCTTAAAGAGTTAATATCGAATTAATCACCTACAATAGTTAACCTCTTAACAATCGTACATTATTGCTTCCGCCCCACCATCAGCTCTTAAGAGAAGTTATTTAACCTAATCACCATACCTAATGCTATTTAAGCCTGTGGCCAATCAATCCTCTTCCATCAGCTAAGTATAACTGATTACTGACAGGAAGGTCATATGGCATTAGTTTTAGATGATATCAGAAGTGATAATGTTTTATACCATCACACCAGCAGCTATTAACAGATGATAGGACATATCATTAACGGCTTTTCCAATATTGATCACTATTGTGTTAACTTAGAGCTCAACCTGCCAAAAGATATGAGTGATTCTACTCTGAAAACTTAACCAGGCCACAACGGAAATAGAAAGAAAATAAATGCGTAAGCAAAAGTTCAACATAGTCGAATCAAAAGTCGATTAAGAACACCATCATTTGTCACTCCTAAATACAGATATAATGGAAGTTCACAGAATATTAATCATTTTGCTTCAGAAGAGAGTCGCAAAAGAAATACGAAAAACCATTGGCTGGCTCAGCTATTCTTTAAATCTGAGTTTCATGACACAAAGCATGATACATTAGGCGTTGATTTTTTGGAAACTATTTACCAACATTCTATTCAAATATAACACCGTACAAATCAAATAAACACTGCATAAATCAAGCATTATCAAACTGGAGATGCCAACCCGTCAAAATAGACCGAATTAATTTGTCAAAATGAAGAACATTAGTCGTCAAAACATAACATGTTTTGATGTAATTTTATTTACTTTTCTCTTTGTTCAATCATAGTTTCTCTTTCTCTCTTTCTCTCTGTCTGTCTGTCTCTCTTTCTTTCTTTCTCTTGTCAGATAACTAACAGACGTATTTTTAAAAATTTACAAAAGTTTCACAAATGTAATGTCTCTGATATTACATTAAACTAATGGATTACCATTCCGGCACCATTTTCAGCCATATATGAAGAATGGTTAGGGTAGAGATTTTAACTTCCTTTTTGTTGGATAGAAACAACTATTACAAGTGTGCAGCTGCGAATAAACATAACAATAATAATTTCTGGCATACGCATAAAAACCCACATTTGTAATGCAGGTGTGTAGTAAATTGAATGTTCGACTGACAGATGTGTTACTCAAGCAAACGAAAGACCCGATACGTAGTCGCTTGACTAGCTAATAATAGTCACGAAATTTCCCACATATCACAACTTACAGTCAAGAGGAAGAACACAAGAAAAATATTTGTCCAAAATGGCTACTCTTCATTTTTGTTCATTCATTCTCCTCCTATTCTCCACAAGGTTTTTGTATTCTTCAAAGCCATGCTTTCTCATACTGTAGGAAACAACGCTTGCAGTAATTGCTGGAGCTTGTGGTCGGTGCTATACTGGAGCAGTAATAGATTCCTTCATTTATCAGTGCCGTATATTCTAAGTCATAGGTATATATAGTGCTGAGAGTAAAGAGAAGTTGTTTCAATGCCAGGCATTTCTGAAGTGGAACGGTGATTTCTTTATTGTATCATTAGCAGAAACCAAAGTCATCCTCCCTACCTTCTGCAATTCAGAAGTCATTCGCACTTTACTTCTTCCGTCAATCCCCCCTTCTCTCTCTCTCCCTCTCTTCCGTTTCTCTCTCTCTCTCTCTCTCTCTCTCTCTCTCTCTCTCTCTCTCTCTCTCTCT
>NC_068992.1:29524190-29525476 GCF_001194135.2 Octopus bimaculoides | reverse complement strand
TCTCTCTCTCTCTCTCCCTCTCTCTCTCCCTCTCTCCCCCCCCTCTCTCTCTCTCTCTCTGCGCCTTTCAAATGGTTCTAACTCACGTGTATTAATCGGATGTTTGCTCTGCAAAATTAATTTGATAGCCCTTCTTTGCTTTATCACTATATGATATGACGTAGTTCCAGTTTATCAGTATGGCTTTCGGGGAAAGGAAATTAGGACCTAAACTTCTGACCACAGCATGATATCAGCTAGCGGATTGTAATCTGAATAACACTATAATGTGGTTATTATGTAACAACATGCTATTTTAGATCATGTCAGCTCTCATTATCTAATCATAATCAAAGGCAATGGTGACAACGAGAATAGGATCTCCATTACCATTAATATCCCGCGATGTGTACCGCCTATTTCCATATAATGAATGTATATTGCAGCAATTATGGGTAGGAGTGCAATTCATGTAGCCACCCTGATTCCAATATATAATAGGGAGGCAAAATTATCCTTATCCAATATACCGATTGAAGGTATAATGTAACTTTCTTAGTAACAAGTCTACAACTAACTTGTTATTTCGTATTTAAATGTGCTCGTTGACAGATTAGTTGAACCTCTCTTCTTGCCTTACCGGGATAAAAGCACAGAAATGAGGTTTCTTTTTCACTGTATGTTACTTCTATATTTTGTAGATCTTCTACATAATGTTCTAATCCCACACATCACTAGGAAGGGGAGTAATGGCTAACATTTCTGAGTATTTTATTTATATCATTTAAATTGATTTATAGAATTATATTTTGTCTATTTCAAAGTGAAACACCATGTTGCTGGGGTTACCTGTTTATTTAAAAGCGATGCTGACTGAGTTAAATTTAAATACTTTTGTATCTAAAAGTTTGTGGTGAGGTATTTCAATTTATATCGTCAACAACCATGTGACGAGAAACTCCTCTGCGTCCACACAACGGCCATTTTGAATAACAAACAAATACAGTAAATATCTATTTTTCAAAAATTGTCTGCAGTTAAAATATTAGAGATCCGGTGTTTAAAACCACCGGGCTCTGAACCAATACCTCACACAAGATCAATTGGTACCGGGTCGCCGAGAAATAATAAATTCTAATTTACAATTGTATTTTGTTGATTATAGTAGTCTGCAGAATGGTTTTTCAATAAACATGCATTATATATATATACGCATATATATATATATATATATACATACACACACACACGCACACACACACACACACTCACACACACACACACACACACACACACACACACACACA
>NC_068992.1:29519484-29523171 GCF_001194135.2 Octopus bimaculoides | reverse complement strand
ATATATATATATATATATAAATATATATATGTATATGAATATATAGACATATATATCTATGTATAGGTATATGTGTATATGTATGTATGTATCTATATATGTATAAATATACGATTGTACGTATTGTACGTGTAGTAATTAAATTATATATATTTTACCCTTTAGTGTGCTTTGTTATATGTGCGATTCCCCTCTTCGTGGAAAACCGGTCTGTAGGGAAAAACAAGTTGGGGAATATTGCCGTATATAAAACTTTTAACATGTAGTGCAGAAGAAGATTTTATAAAGTCATTTGTCATTAAAAAGAAGGATAATAAGTAACTTCAACATTAGGCAGACTGATGGTTGACAAGCACCTTCCAAGTGTGGCTCAGTTACATATGGGCAAGCCCATCCTCAAAATTTACATGATTTTGCGTTTGGCCTGGCAAAAGTGGTAAGATCGGTGGTCAAGATGAGGTAGTTGCTCCAGCCCATTACGTCTCGCGTTTATATCCCTACAGGGACGATAAGTTAATGTTGTAGACACGTACTGGAGTCAATGGTAACGATTAATGAATAAAATCATCATCATCACCATAACCACCATCATTATAATCATCATCATCATCCACATCATCATCATCATTATTAGGAGCGCAGATAAATCAGGACAAATTTGTAGACATACATTTAAGGGCTTGAGGAGATAAATCCGTTGGCAATCGGTTATTTCTCTTGCCGATTTAAGAGCCCGATGAAAGTGCTTAGATTCTGGATCAAATCATATCTCTAGGTTAATAGGAAGTGATATAATGCAGCAAGCTGGGTGGCCTGGCTCTCTCAGATATAGACCGATAGAAAGCCGTCCAGGAAAAGTCAGACAGAGGTAGCTAATACATATACATTTCCCAAGGAGTGTACTACCATGAACCTTGTTCCAACAAACATCTAACCGGATAAGAGCACCTGCTTTTTCCGCTTGTTGAAGCAGGGAATAGTTCTACTGATCAAAAAATATATCATTTATCAGCACTCAATAAGAGATTATCTCTGGATGCTGCGCCTCTTCAGGCTGGCGCACTTGCAGAAATGGCTAAATCATTGCAAGGCGTCGACAAACACCGAAATTAGGGAAAAGTGGTGTGGACGTCCTTCGTACAACACATCCTACGAAAAGCTGTATTCATGAGTCAAACGATGAGTCAGATGTAATCCAAGGCCAGGTATTTTTCATATAGAATTTTGACAGGTGGACAAAGCTGTAAGCGGAAAACGATTCCAGATTTTAACGAGGTTCATTAGAGAGTATGACGGATGATGGGCTGTGGTTGACTGTGTGCATCGGTGGGAGTAGTCCTGAGCTGTCTTTACTAGAGAATTTTCAGGTCGGAGACTAAAGACAACTTCTAAATATCCTTCGCATGGCAGTCTTATTGGGGATTATTATTTGTTCGAGACAAGCTCTACAAGTATGGCAGAGACAACAGCTTCGGACGTCAGACGCGTGGACATATATTCGCCTATACAAACACTGCTATACATACATTCACCTATATATACATATACATTTACATAAATAAATAGGTTCGACAGAAGAAAACCGAAAAAAACATACATTGTTAAATATATGTATGTACATATTTTGTTCTTTTAAACCGGCAGATGTTATACGCGTAAGTCAATGGACCAGAATTTCGTGCATTGCACATAGGCTCGTATCAAATTTATTTGATAAAGAGCAAACGTGTGCAAGTCTTGGCGTCTGTGACTTCTGACGATTAACATTAATAAGATAGAAAATAATTAAACAAAACAAACAAGAGCCAACAATCGCGTACATTTTCAAGTGATATGCAATTGGAACATAGTTTTACCCTTGATAGCTGAGCAATGTCTTAACTTTTATTTGACTTGTGTTCCTAGCAAAAGATTTATTGTTGTTTTTAATGTCTTTCTGTGTGCGTGTGTATTGTTTAAATTTATGTTTTAGTGTGTTAATACTAGAGTACATTTAATATGAGAGGACATTACATGGTTGCTTTGAAAAATATGCATTAATAACGATTAAATAACAATGAATCAAATCTGGAAAAAAATGAAACAAAAAATATATTGAAAAATAACTGTTTAAGTCTTAGTTGTAAAATTTATTGATCTTTTCTCCTCATATAATTAATGTATTGAAAATGTTCGTATTGGACGACGTTCGGATGCCACGTGTAAACAAACTAACGGGGAACAAATCATGTTAACAGCAGACAGATAATAATTATAATAATGAATATAGATGGGTTTCAATAGTAGTCTATTGCTTGCATGCTCTCCATGGTCAGAGCTCATTTCCTCACAAATCTTCCTGACTGCTCCGAAAATTATCTAAAAATAACGACTAGAAATAACGAATCATGTAACAATGTGATTATTTTTTAAAATAGCTATGTAATACTTGGTAATACATATGTTTACTAACAGCTCTTACAGCTAATTTATTACAAATGTAGATAGTGCTTGGTGATCTGTATCAAGTGTAAACAAACTTTTGAAGCATATTTCATAACAGCACTTGCTTAATGCTGTCTCCCACTCGAAAATTGTATATAATGCATAAAATAACAATATCACTCACGTTAGACTAAGTAGACGAATGAGACTTTTGGATTTGATACACTAAAATACCAAAGGTTGCGCGTGTAAATTTCGGTACAATCAGATTCAAATAAATCGGAAGACGACGGAAATTATGATATCCTAAATAATATTCAGCCTTCAAATCTCGAAATTGAAAAAAAAAAAGGAAAACTCAAAATGTGTTTTCCGTGACATAACTTCGGTAGATATCTTCTGTAAAACAAAACTAATATATATGGTCTACGAAATTTGTAGTGCTACAAAATTAAAGAACAATAGAAAATACATAAGACAGAACTTAAATTTTGAGAACTTAAATCATAACAGAATTAAAATATATAAACACGAGGTAATCAATTCCATACCTCCCCGTTATACATCCTAATTTTTTCAGATCTACTGCGCAGGCGCAGCTTTTCGCCGGCAATAAAACAATACCAACTTTTAAAATTCGAAAATTATCCTAAAACTTATAATACTTAATCATATCAAAGGGAAATGGAAATAGATAAAATTTTCACCTCCAAGTGGCCTAGCGTATAAAAGTTTAGTCCAACGACTATGAATTACTCATAAGGTACAGCATATATTTAAATACATAAGGGGAATTAACTCATGGGATTCCTTACGCTAGAAAGAGCTGCTAGGTTCTAGAACTACAAAATTAGGGATATATCACGAAAGGAATGAAATGAAAAACAAAAAAAACTTTTACCGTTATAAGTTTTTGGATAATTTTCGAATTTTAAAAGTTCGCACATTTTATTGACTGCGCCTGCACAATATATCTGAAAAAATTAGGATGTATAAAGGGGAGGTATGGAATTGATTACCTCGTGTTTATATATTTTAGTCCTGGGCTTACCTGTTGATAACGACTTCACCTAGCAAATTATCTTAATTGCTAAAATGGTAAAGGGATGGTAAAAGTTTTTATTTTTCATTTCGTTCCTTTCGGAATATATCCCTTGTTTTTTTGGTTCTAGAACCTAGCAGTTCTTTCTAGCGTAAGGAATCCCATGAGTGGATTCCTCTTAGATATATATATATATATATATATATATATATATATATATA
>NC_068992.1:29515937-29519177 GCF_001194135.2 Octopus bimaculoides | reverse complement strand
TTTTTTTGGGGGGGGGGTTCACACCGGGCCGTGCTGATATAATATAGGAGGAAAATAACAATAACAATAATAATAATAATAATAATAATAATAATAATAATAATAATAATAATAATAATGATAATAATCATGATAATCCATGGATGAAATTTATAAATATTTTAATGCATCGCTACGTGCGCTTCCACAAATCAAAGGTCGTGAATACGGGGCGTAGTGATACATGAAGATATTTATAAATTCCATTAATAGATTATTATTATCATTATTATTATTACATATAACATTAGAAATTCTCTCTAAATCACAATGGATTTATTCGTTTGAAGAATAGAGGTTGTTCTTGAAACAAAACAGCTCAAATTTATCAAAATGTTGCTAAAATATATTTAACTCCAACATTATGTAATTCGAAAAATTCCGATAGAAAATGGGCAGAGAAGAAACAACGAACACAATATGTGAAGATCGCTTAGAGGCCTTAACGACATTAGATATAGCCAAGATACTGCAAGACACAAACATCTCGAGAACGTTGGTGCATGATAAAGCTGTTATTGGAAATTTCTTTCTGGTATATATATCTGGTGAAAAGAAATTTGCTAAATAACGATTTATTAACGTATATAACAATTAACTGTATGAGCACTGTGGATAAAATAAAATTAAAATCCAGCACTAATGAAAAAATGATCACCAAAAACTCCACCGCCATACCTACAAAGAGCTTATTGCAATGATATAGTTTAGAATAAATGAACATCTGTAAAACAACGGAATTAGCAAGAAATGTAAGCATTTATTTTTAACAAACTTATAACAGAAAAATCCTAAATTTTAAAGAACATTTTGAACAAAACATTGACACACAGGAGACTTTGGTCAGCGTTCTCTCTTCCCCACTTGGTGTCTACAAACCTTAGTCATAAGAAGCAGATCTTTTAACCAAAAATAAGTAGATATATTTAAAATGTCGCCAAACAATTTATAAGCGAGGACAAAAGAGAATGTCTAAGTAATCGAATCTCCATTAGAAGTAAAACGTTCCAAGAAGGGTTTCCCTCTCTCATATGTTTTGTATCGAACACAAACATCTTCTACCACTATGTGAAATCACACTTGATTTCATATAGATATAAATAATATAGGAGGACAATTAACAAGTTTGAATATGGAGAAACTTGATTTTTATGATCTAGTTGCTAATCAACTACAAAAACTGCTACAGAAACCTTTCACTAAAAAAAATTCGAACGAATTAGTAAATTCCACTAAAGCATCCTTGAAGCGAGGGAAAATACGCTAGATGAGAAACGAAAATATAGGAATTTGGCCAAAAGTAATAGACTTATAAATATTTAGGAATCAATGAAATTGACAGAATGCTAAATACACAGATGAAAGAAAATGCTTGGAAAGAATATTAACGGTATATTAGTTTTATAAGTTGAAACAGTTAAATGCAAAATATATAGAGTAATAAATAACATTATTGTAGTTGATCCTATAGCAAAGTTATTGTTATAATCGTAAATGTATGTTAAAGGATTTGAAAATAAAACAGGAAATCAAGAAATATTAACTGTATTTAGAATGTACCACCTTAAGTCTGAACTACAAAGATTATACATATCAAGCATACCGGGAAATAGGGGGTAAATTCAACTGGAAAATATTATAAAATATTCACTGTAGGACTCCAAACAGAAAAGAGCAATAGAAAAACTAATGCAAAAATCGACAAAACGCAATCAACACAAAATGTTTTTTTTATTATATTCACATAAACCAATAAAGCAAAAGGAGAGACTATAGGGATTGATATTTGGGAAGGAAAAATAGTCAAAACAACAAAAGTTGAAAAAAATGCTTCAACCTATCTAAGCTACAAAATAGTAAATTGATGGTATGCGAAGACTCTATACGGAGAGAACGCGGATAGCTTGAACAGGATGAAAATAGATAACGAATAATTGCAGGAATGGCAGACAAGCACAAAAATGCTGAGAGTGAAGAATGTTGATAACAACAAAATATCAGTGCATTCACTGACTATTAAAAGCATATAACGGAGCAAAAACACCTTGACTCACTGAGGAACATGAGAAGAGTAGAAGTGAAAATATTAACCATATTATCTCTGGTTTTCCAGTACTATTCAAGGAAGAAATGCATCTATACATGGAAGAATCAGTGCTTACGTATACAATAAATATCTAGTATAATGCAATATAAAATAATATACATATACATATGTGTGTGTGTATAATGAGAGAGAGAGACAGAGACAGAGACAGAGTTAGATAGAAAGATATATTTATTTATTTATGTACATATGGGTGTGTGCCTGTGCGTGTGTTTATGTGTGACTATGATATGCACGTATATATATGTATGTATATGTATGTGTATGCGTGTGTATGTGTGTGTATCCGGTATACGCAGTTGAGTCAGTATTAAGTTGAAATAGTCATCTATGGATAATACATAATGTATGTATTTTGTAGATAGTAAAGTTATAGCGGTATTTGTCTTAAAATAATACCACTAATGGATGTGATTTGAAATTGCCGAAAAGCTTGGAATATAACTAATATCTTCGCTAGCTGCTAGCGGCGCTGTTTCCGTCGCCCTCCTACATTCGTTGTTTTAAATACAGCTCGTCCTTAAGAGTTCTTATCTCTGGACAAATACCGCAGTAACTTAAATATCAATGCCATACATACACTACGTACGGTACATAACTGGTTATGTACGTGTATGTGTTTGTGTGTGTAAGTGTATAAGTGTATACGTGTGTGTGTGCGTGTGCGCGCGCACGTTTGCGTGTGTAAACATATATGCTTTTATATAGTACAGTCAATCAATAGTTGTGAATTCCTTGCAAGGGAATATGTTTCTTATAAAACTCGTATACAGTTAATTATAATTATTACTGGAACATTCGATTGAAAAATATTTATTTTTGACTGAATGTTCTAGAAAAAAGTGAACCGAAACTACTACCAGGAACAATTACAATTTACTGTTTATAATGAAACAAGCTATGAGGTTTGGACACACTATGACCACTGCTATACATAAAAATCTCGACTTTGGAGTCACATTTCTAAATTTATGCCAGTCAATTATGCCAATCATTATTTATTCATTCAGCTCTGTAACATATATATACAATTCACTGTACTAAAACGATATGTATCTATGTATTTATGTATATATATATATATATATATATAT
>NC_068992.1:29514009-29515139 GCF_001194135.2 Octopus bimaculoides | reverse complement strand
ACACACACACACACACACACACACACACACACATATATATATATATATATATATATATATATTAATGGTAATGGTAAGACAACAAAAGAATGAAAGAGACCTCAATATTTTGTAAATAGAGGAATTTCTTTGGAATATAATGTGACAATTATTCGGTTGCCATAATAAAGCAGTTATCGAGCCAATTGCCTCGATAACTGAAGAGATACCGGTGCAGGTTTTCGTCCCGACATCCGACACTCGGAGATTTATTATGGTAACCGAATAACTGTTACATATTATATTACAAATATCTATATATATGAGGATAATTTTATAATTTCGTTCAACCGAAGTATAAAAATGGGACTGCAGATGGAAGTGCTCAGGTAGCACTGAGACGGAAGGAAAACTGAATGGAAAAGTATAATAAATTAACGTTCTAATTGGTGAAAACAACTTTATAACATTCCCATATTATCATAAACCTAACATCAATATATATTAGAAGAATAGGGTTTACAATGGTAAAACCCAGTAGTATAAAATATACACATATATACGAATAAAGGTGATAAAACTTAAAATGGTAATACGAGTGAAATCGAATGACAGAAAATGTATGGATTAAATTAATGCATAGTAAAAGCGACTAAAATTCTAAGGCAATGAAACTAAAATAATATAAAAATATAACTATAAATATTAAAAAAGAGAGCAAAGAGTTAACCAGAAAAAAACACTTGTCTGGTTACCACTTGAATCATTTATTCATTATACTCTTCAAATTATATATATATATATATATAGCCGAGGTCGACTTTGCCTTTTATCCTTTCGGGGTTGATAAATTAAGTACCAGTTGCGTACTGAGGTCGATCTAATCGACTATCCCCTTACCCCAAAATTTCAGGCCTTGTACCCAGAGTAGAAAAGTATATATATTTGTGTGTGTGTGTGTGTGTGTGTCTGTGTGTCTGTCTGTCTGTCTGTCTGTTTAAAAGATTACGAAAGGGGTAAAGTATCCTGGCGGATACCGTATTCTCTCACGGAAAGGTGAATATATATATATGGTTAGATAGATAGGTAGGTAGGTAAGTAGGTAGGTAGGTAGGTAGGTAGGTAGGTAGGTAGGTAGGTAGGTAGGTAGG
>NC_068992.1:29502866-29513616 GCF_001194135.2 Octopus bimaculoides | reverse complement strand
GGTTAGGAAATGAAGTAGTACATATATATATAGATAGATAGATAGATAGATAGATGTACATATATAAGTATGTGTATGTAGGTGTGCCTGTGTGTTTCCTGGATTAATTCGGAAAGAGATAGAAAATGACCGTAATTAGGAATGCGTTAATGCATGCAATAAGATCAATGCATAATCCAGAGAGTATTCTCGTCGAAGACCACCAGGATAGGATGTGTCATCTAATGGAAGTATCAATTTGGAAGAACGCTAATGTATCCCCGGACGAAATTGGCATATTATCCCAATATAAAGTATTGGAAATAAAGATATTCAAAATGTGCTGACTTCAAACAGAAAAATCCATATTGTTAGAGGTAGTTTGAGAATTACTGAAAATCACAGCGAAAGGACTTAGCAATATGCCCTAATATGCACACATATAACGTTGAACACGGTGAATGCAAAGGAACTATATACAACTAATATGAAAAGAGCTTTGTAATGAAAGAACGAAACTGCAGAAGAAAGAAGAAGAAGAAGAAGAAGAAGAAGAAGAAGAAGAAGAAGAAGAAGAAGAAGAAGAAGAAGAAGAAGAAGAAGAAGAAGAAGAAGAACAACAACAACAACAACAACAACAACAACAACAACAACAACAAACCATCTTGAAAGATTGGAAGAGCACCTTCCATTTCAGCCACGAAAAAGTTTCACTGCTATCAACACTTAAACATGTAAAAGTCGACTGTACCATGGGGATTCGATATCGCTTACCTTATTCTGTATTGTACTTGCAAACTTTAACACTCTCCTCATAAAGGGAGAAAATGCATCATACCAAATCAGATAATGTAAGATTGTATCTTCCAAGAGGTGATGGTGGCCAAGAAGTGATGGTGGCCAAGAAGTGGTGGTGGCCAAGAAGTGATGGTAGCCAAGAAGTGATGGTGGTCAAGAAGTGATGGTGGCTAAATACTTGAAATAACTGAAGGCCATCTCCGGCAAACAGCCAAAGATTCAGAACAAAGAAAAGCATCAACTTCTACGCCATAGCAAAAAAATGCTAAAGGGTACTCCAGAGCAACTACCAACTGAACTTGAGACAACCACCAAGTACGCCGTCCAAAGAGTAAAAAAGCAAGATAGAAGCCAATGACAAAGACAGCTAACCTCAAAATGGGAGGAAACGCAATAAAAGGAAACCTACTCTGATATAGATTATCACAGGAAACACAAATGACCCAGAACAGGTGACCTTGAACCAGAAACTCGTCATTGTTTCACAAGACCAGAAACTTCCGAAAATATCCTATCAACATGAATACTAACAAACCGTACCCTACTCACAATGCAGGATATGTAGCAAGTTCAGAAACATAATAACTCATCTTGTCACGGGCTAAACGGAACTTAAGACAGAATATACCTAATGGCATAACAAGGCAGCAGCAAACATCCACTGGAAAATTTGCAAACAATAGAAGATCGAGACCACTGAGAAATAGTATGACCATTAATCGAAACAGTCTCCATACTACGGGATATGCCTATTCATAAAGACCGGAAAATGACATCAAACCGTCCTGACATCATTATTGGGGATGAGAAAGAAAAGAAATGCCTCATAACAAACGTCGCAATGCCATCAGAGGGCAAAATACATACAGAAAAATCACCGAAAAGTTATAAACTTTCCAAAATGTAGTGGTGTAGGTAGTGGATACTAAATTAATATTTATCGTTATCGGTGCTCTTGAGCTCGTGGAAAGAAGATTAAACAGATTTACCCTCAAAATGCCTGGCAAAGTCAATATCCAAAACCTTCAAAACAGAACAGCATCTGGCGAACAGCCTACAGACTAACAAAGGTGCTCTCCCTTAAATAGTAAAAATAAATCCTTTGGTACCCTAGAACTGTGTGACTGGATTCCGGATCTATAAGCAATAGGTATCAGTAAATATTATTAATAATAGGAATTAATAGGGTGATCTGGCAGATTCGATTGCACGCCAGGTAAATGGCAGGATCGTTATAGTATGCCAAGCAGAACGCTAATAAGTACCAGTTGAGCACTGGGGTCGATGTAATTGACGTAGCCTTCCTCCACCCAAAATTGCTAGCGTTGTTCCAGAATTTGAAACCAACAAAAATAAGAATTATAATTATTAGTGTGTTGACTACCTACGGTATCGAAGTAGCCCCTTTCTTAAATGACTACATTTCTTTATCCAAATAGTAGTAGTAGTAGTAGTAGTAGTAGTAGTAGTAGTAGTAGTAGTAGTAGTAGCAGCAGCAGCAGCAGCAGCAGCAGCAGAAGCATTAGTAGTAGTAGTAGTAGTAGTAGTAGTAGTAACAGCAGCAGCAGCAGCAGTGGTAGTAGTAGTAGTAGTAGTAGTAGTAGTAGTAGTAGTAGTAGTAGTAGTAGTAAGAAAGAAAGAAAGAAAGAAAGAAGCATAATAACATGTACTAGAAGGTGTATGTCGAAATCCGAAAGTAAAATTGATTTCGCTTTGCATACAGAGAACGTTACAAAAACATAGAATGCAACACTATTCTACAGAGAGCAAAAAATGCACAACGAAAATCAGAATTTTGTTGTGTTAAATCTATATAAAGATTTATATCTTAAATATAAATCAATGGAAGAATGCTCATGATTATAAAGCCAGACACTAATATTAGAAAATATCTGTCAATGTTGTTCACACCATCAAAAACATTGGAGAAATTTTGGTATTGCCTGTAACGATTGATATTATTCAGATCTAAGGAACTGAGATAAAAGTCAGTAAATGTTAGCAGGGTGGGAAAAGAATCACTAAATGCGAAAAGGAATAAAATTAAATGGAAATAGGTTGATCCATTACATAATATATATATACATGTGTGGTAAGAAGCTTGCTAACCAACCATGTGGTTCTGGGTTCGGTTTAACCATGTGGCAACTGTCTTGAGCCGACCAAATCCTTGTGAGTGGACTTGACAGACGGAAATTAAAAGAAGCCCGTCGTATATATGTTTGTATGAATGTATCTTCGTGTTTATGTTTGTCTCCCACTATCGCTTAACAACCGATGTTGGTATATTTACGCCCCCGTAATCTAGCAGTTCGGCAAAAGAGACTGTTAAACCGAGCGCCAAGTTTTTAAATATGTAAGTATGGGGTTGATTCATTCGACTAAAATTCTTCAAGGTTTTGCCCCGCAGTCTTATGACTGAAACATTAAAATATAAAACATATATATACGGAAGCCCGAAGAGACTGATGCAGAGAGGTATAAAATCACTAAAACAATGGACGTATAAGATTACTAAATCAAATATAAAAAGATACAGCCTGTAAATACAAAGAGGTACATTAACAATAAACACCAACTCTAGAAGTAATAAATAAAAGAATAGATAATGTATTTAAGTTTGGAAGAAAATGAAATCATTCGGTTTAGAAGCAGAAAATATCACTAAATTTTGAATAAATCAGTAAATAATAGAGTATGATAGACGGAGGTATGAAGCGATAACGCCGTTAGTTATCGACATGATGTCATCAAATATGCTGGGGGCGACATACTAAAAGCAGCAAGATCTTCAATTGTAAGCAAAGGCCTAGTCAGTAATATTTAGGGAGGAGGAAGGTGGCGAACTGAGAGAGTCATCAGCATGCCGGGCAAAATGCTTAACGGCATTTCGTCCGTCTTTACGTTCAAGGATTAACGCCAGGATTAACTTTGCTTTTTAAAATAAGTACCATTTGAGGACTGGAATCGATTTAATCGAACTTACTTGCCTTGTGCAAAATTTTAAAAGCAATATTAGGGAACAGGAAAGCGGTGATTGACAGAACCATTAGCATGCCCGGAAAAATAGTTAGCAACCTGTCTTTGTGTTCTGAGTTCAAATTCTGCCAAGATCGATTTGGCCATTCGTCCTTTCTAGGTCGATAAAATAAGTACTATTTGAGCACTAGGGTTGGTGTAATCAACTTACATCTCACCCGAAAATGCTGACCATGTGCTAAAATTTGAAATGAATATTAGGGAGGTGAGATATTTTCACTAAGAAAGTGACTGGATGTCGGTACAGACATTACTGTGTGATTGAGCAGTACGTTTCACAATCACGTGGCTCCGGGTACGTGAGCAATCAATAATTCTTTCTAATTTTAGCACAAGTTCATCAATTCTGAAGAGAGCAGATATCAACACCAATGCTCAATTGGTATTAACCCGCTAAAGAGATTAAAAGCAATGTCGATCTCAGTGAAATTTGAACTCAGAGTGTGTGTGACGGAAGAAACATCACCAACATTTTCTCCATCGTGCTAACAACTTTACTAGCTCACCGCGTTAACCAGAACCAGAGCTATTAATAATATAAGACTCACATTAATGTAATTACTAGGGTTGAAATAATTAGTGAAAAGCTTTGTTTACACTACCTCTGCTCAGCCACTTCAATGATTAAAACAAGAAACAGAATAAAACAATAAACGAATATTATTATAATGTGTTCTATGATCGACCAAAATCAAAATATTTTAAATCATCTTCTAGTTGAAATACAACAATCACTTTTACATACATGTCAGTTTTTATTTTCAGTATTTCCATCATGTTTTGTACATTCGATTATTTATTATTTTAGTATTTTCCAAATTGTCCTACTGATGATTCAAAGTATTTAGTATTCCAGAAAGCATTGACGTCTTAGTAAACCTTATTAGTTAGTTTTTTGCGTGTATTGATGTTTCCTTCGTTATTTATCTTTTCATTATTTCTCATTCTGACTATTTGTAATACGTAAGACTCAAAAGTTTATATTGATCTTTCGTAAGCTGTAGTATTATTTCGGTCTACCGATATTTTAATCCGGATTAGAAGTTAACTTGTCTTCTAATGACTTCACATACGGTTAGTCTAATTTTCATTTGATTTTGATTTTATCTTACATTTATATATATATATATATATATATATATATATATATACAATTGAATATTTGAAATATGTTAATTAAGGAGTAATAAGAACGAATGATAGTCAATGAAATGTTACTAATTTTGACGTTTCGTGCTTTTAATATATTTATACAATCCTTCATATCTTCTTTCATTTTGCCGAAAATGCAGGCAGCTAAGGAACTAAAATATGGATACCTACACACACACACTCACACACATACACACACATGCCCACACACTCACATAATTTCTTACATGCATACATATACACACGCGCACACACACACACATACACACATACATATATAGATAGATAGATAGATAGATAGATAGATAGATAGATAGATAGATAGACAGATAGATAGATAGATAGATACATACATACATACACACACACATATGTACTGAAGTGCGACCCATCATATGACGGGTAATGCTGGAAGTATGCCTTCATCACTATGGATAAAAGTTCAGGACATATGCCATACATACAAGAATTATAAATATTATCGTTTATCTTAGTACTTTTTGGAGATGATGGAATGAATTGTACTTTTGAAAAGAAAATTATAATAGCCTTCATATAAAATGAATAACATGAATTTCTTCTTTGTATATTTACAATAAATACATGTTATTGTTTCTCTATTACCAGCATCAACAAGGTCTACTTTATCGAAAACGTATTTCTACAAAATTGCATTTAAAAATGTGTGTTTATCTGAAGGTTATAAGACACTCGTCCTGCATCTCTTCTGTTAAGTTCTCAGTAGCCTTCATTTTCTCATTCATTCCTTTTATACGCTGGCAAAGGCGAGGGAATACGACTAACCAACATTTATTTCGGGTACTGTAAAATGGACTAACCAACTTTTATGTCGAGTACTGTAAAATGGATAGGTACGGACATCAGCACATTAATAAATTTATTGTTATACACAGAAAATTTCAGATAGACTAGAAGATCCAAATAAAATGTTGGTAATCGCTTGCATTTTGGGACATAGTACGTTAGATTATACAGAAGCTTACGGAAATTCAAAATTAATATATACACATATTGATTCTCCTTGTCCAGTATTGTAATATCTGGGGCTAGCTATGTTTCCCTTATCCGTTCGAATTGGAAAATCTCACATAAACTTGCAAAGTTCCAACTCAAACACTCTTTCTATCTGATGACTGCACCCTCTTCTTCCTACTTCAAACCCCATTTCCAACAAAGCTTCAAGTGCATAACTTTGAAAACTAGATCATACATCAATTTCTTATATTGTCCCTAAGACAACTTGGGACATTCTGCAAAACTGTGTGCCATCCTTCAATCCCAAATTCTACATATTCTACACTTTTCTCTCAAGTACGTATATTCTGAAGTTGTTTTTCGCAGTTCAGTATTTTATTCCACACACAGCCTCAATAGTTTTCCAAAAGTGATCCGGGAAATGTTTCTCGTCAATCTGTTTAACATGCTTTGTTTGAAGTTCCTTTTCCCAACTTCCTGACTTAATCACCTGCTCTGTAACCCCCACTTTTCACAGTTTCCAGTGCAGAACGTTTACTTTCTTAATATGTCACCACAACTTATACATCTGTTTCGTGAAAATCCAGGATATTCATTCACAATATAGCAATCGTTTCGATTACAAATTAAGCACACTGGAGACATCATTTCAAAGATTGACCCCACCCCAATATGTTGTGAATGAATGGTTTAATAATGCCAGTCTCCTTTCTAAGTGCTCTTTCTTTAACTAGACCCACTTATTTTCTACAGCAACTTCAGTTGTGGCTACATGGAATTAATTGTGTAATCCGTGGTTGAGGAGTGCTTCTTCATTATTATTATTATTATTATGTTTGGCTTTTGCTTTATATTTGTACAAGTTAACTCCAAGTCTAACCTAGAGGCCTCAAGAGACTATAAGGTAGAAGTTCAAGTTGATATTATGACTGGGGTACCGTATTTTTGGTTTTGCAGAGTATTGTTCTAGAGAATGTCTGTCAAAACAAGAAAATTAGAAGTTTGTTTTAAAAGCAATTTGATGATAAGATGATAGTATGATCTTAAGATGACAGTGAAATGTGTATGCTATTTATGTTGCATTCAAAAGTACTTTTCATAATGTTTATTGATTAAAATATTTTGGGAATTATATAGGCAATATTTTTCGCAGGATATGAGCAGTTACTATGAATTTTTAATTTCATCCGATTTTGGATTTCCTGGTATCTGTGATAGTTAACTATCAGCCCCTTTGCTGTATTCCTAGGGTACCTATGATGACAGGTATTGTTTTCGTCTTCAGGCTTCACATTCTGCTAATTTCTGTTTCTGGTAGGTATTACATACAAATTTATGTCGATTGGGACAGTCATATCGATGAGGGGGCGGGATTTTTGTCTGAAACCGTTCAATATAATGTCTGGCCTATTTGCATTCATCTTTCTATTAGCGTGAAGTTCCAAAGAAGTGAGGCGTGATCATGTTCAAGCACTGGTAGTGGTTGGTATTCCCATCAGTTTTTCCTATGGGGCATGTCCAGGTCTTTGCAAATTACTCAGTGAATATATTCTGTCATTCTATCATGCATGTTGAGATACTCTGTAGGCATAAGATGGCTGCAAATGGAGACAATATAATCGATGGTTTAGATCTGCTGTTTACATACATTATAAGTTGGGCTACTACCTTTCTATAAGACGTTGGCCAGGTAGCTTCTTGTAGGTAGGCACTAATTCTGGGCTGCTATGATAAACCCTTCCGTCTCTGATAAATACCTGATATGCACTCGGGTCGATATCATCGACTATTCCCCCATCCCAAAGTTTCAGTTCTTGTGTCTGTAGTTTATTATTATTAGTTTATTAATATTATTAGTTTATTAATATTATTAGTTTAATATTATTATTTTTCTCTTTAGCACAGGTACTGTAGGAGCTCCTGGAGTCTTGCATGCGTAACACGCTTACTGCCAGCAGCCAACGGTACAATGCTATTCGTTCTTTTCAACAATCTAATACTTTCTGATTTTTCTGGCCGTGCCAAGGAGACAAACCTTTTCTAACAGTTCTACTGAGAACTCCATTTAAATTAACTTTATATTCATTTTGATGCTTTCTGATACTATTCAGAAAGACCCAACAATAATTGGCACTATCTTCACCATCCATCTCATATTCCATAGCCGAGCTATTTCGTACTTAAGACGGTTGTATCTATCTGCATTCTCGCCTTCCTTCTTGAATATTCGTGGGTCAAGGAGGCATGCAACATCAACTATATAGTATATGTGATGCACCTTGTCCACCACCATTATGTCTGGTCTGTTATGCTCTATCACCTGATTATTATTATTATTATTATCATTATTATTATTATTATTATTATTATTATTATTATTATTATTATTGAGTGACAGAGCACTGCATGCCATCAAAGTGATACTGGTTAAGGTCAAATAACTGATAAGCAAATATGTGGTATTGAGCAGAATATTTGTTGCAGCCCATCGCTTATACCAAGACAAAAAATGTACATGATAATATTATTATTACTATTTTCTTTTAGTTTACATATTTTTTATGATCACTTGCCCAGCCACATCCAGCGTCCTAGGGCGAATGAAGTAAAATAGATCTCACAGTATGACTGAAAGTTTGGAGAGGGGATGTAGCAGGGACAGTAGCGAATTTCAACATGTAATACAACATAGGCATTGAAATTGATTGGGGTTTTCTAAGGATGTGGACAGTACTTGTCAGCACAATATTTTGAATCTCTCTAAGATATGGTTCTTCTTGGATATTATCTAGATCTTTTTGACATCCCTTTCGTATCATACCTAGGGTACCCACAGTAGCAGGAACAGTTCTCGCTTTAAGATGCCACATCTTTTGTATTTCAATCTTCAGGTCCTTATAGTTATTTAATTTCTCAAATTCCTTTACAGATATATTTTTATCAGTGGGGACACTTACGTCTATTAGTGTACGAATATATTCATCCCCTCTTTAATGACTATCTCTGGTCTATTAGCCTGGATCATTCTGTCGGTGTTGACTGGAAAATCTCAGAAGATAGTAACATTTTTACCTTCAACGATTGACTCAGGATGACGTTCACACCAGTAAGTAGGAGTGTTGATATTTGGAGTGTTTATATATTTTCCAATGTAAATACTGTTCTAACATATCGTGGAGACTTCTGTATTCATTTTGTGTCAACACAGGACATCCCGAGGCGAGGTGGTCTATTGTTTCGCCTATTATTATTATTATTATTATTATTATTATTATTATTATTATTATTATTATTATTATCATTATTATTATTATTATTATTATTATTATTATTATTATTATTATTATTATTATTATTATTATTATCATCATCATTATTATCCAATAGTCTTATTTATATCACGTACTTTCACTGCACTACCGAGCGCAGCTCTGTGTGCCTTGGGTACTTGGGTACGTGCTGGGGTTTTTTGTGACGCTCTCATTTTTATTGTATTGAACATGTTTTACATAGGATGTGTGCGGTGCCTAGTAGCGCTATTTCTTTTTTTTATATTTTATATATATTTGTCAGACCTGGTGTTTTTGTTATGTATTTGTCTGAATATTTTTTATCATACCTATTATTATTATTGTTGTTGTTGTTGCTAATATTATTATTACAATTATTATTATTATTATTATTATTATTATTATTATTATTATTATTATTATTATTATTATTATTGTTGTTGTTGTTGTTGTTCAGTAGTTTTATTTTTATAACGTGCTTTCACTTCACTACCGAGTGCAGCTCTGTGCGCCTTGGGTATGTGCTGTGGTTTGCTGTGATGCTCTTATGGTTACTGTATTGAAAGTGTTTTGCGTAGGATTATTATTATTATTATCATTATTATTATCATTATTATTATCGTATCCTTTCATGTCTTACCAAGTATCCATGTCTTACCGAGTGTCCCAGCTGGCAGATTAGTTAGCGCTTCCGACGAAATACAAGACGGTGCTTTTTCTGGGTCCATATATTTTGAGCTCAAATCCTGAGTATTGCCCGGTTTTCTAATATAAGCACCAAACCAGGGCGTAGAAGATATAATAACATATACATACATCTCTCATGTTTCACGCCGTGTGCTAATGAAAGTAATCAGAATTTATATTATTCCTCATTGAATAAGCAGATTAATTCGCTAAAATTTATAATCTAATAGTCGTAGAGACATTTGTTTGTTATTTTCCCTATTTCAAAAAGACCTATTTTACAACAGATAACTGTTGAATATTTCAAATGAAAGAATTTTCACTATTAATACATTGTACATTCCAGGAATTTCTAAATGAATTCTTTAAGGAATATTCTTATTCTAATTATAAGCAAATTAACAGAAATATCCTTTGTTCCGATTCAATAGACTGCTTTGTGGATATGAATTCTGTTTCTCTAGATAAATATATATTGACAATTCATGAATAATTAGAAGGCAAAACATTGTAATCACTGATTTTACATTCAAAACAAATGGCTAATTAAATACACGTTTGTCTTTGAATATTCATCTCTCTCACTCTCGCTCTCTCTCTCTCTCTCTCTCTCTCTCTCTCTCTTTCTCTCTTCCTCTCTCCCCTCTATCTCTAGCTGTCTATCAGTCTCTCTCTCCCTCTCTCTGTATATATATATATATATATGGTTTGTTATATATATATATATATATGGTTTGTTTACATACATAGGTGCATACATACCCACGCGCGTACACATATATTTATACAGATACACACACACACATATA
>NC_068992.1:29497390-29501162 GCF_001194135.2 Octopus bimaculoides | reverse complement strand
TATATATATATATATATATATAGATAGATAGATAGATAGATAGATAGATAGATAGATAGATAGATAGATAGATAGATAGATAGATAGATAGATAGATAGATATACGTTCATATATTCGTTTTGCAAGATTCTTGCTATGATTTCCTGTGTTGAAACAGATACTGTTGTATTTGGGGATGTTTTCTTGTTGCCAGCGTAGCCAAGGAAAACACACGCCAGTGTTCTGTATCTTGTACTTGTAGTCTACCATTAGCGTGTTTCGTAGGGTAGTCTATTGTGATTTTAATACTCTGATGGATGGACTTAGCTATTTGCAGGATGCTCTCCATAGTATCAGTTTCTATTTGTATTTCAAGGGTACTCTCTTGTAGGGGTTCCTTTACCACTATGTTGATATCATCGACATAGCGAGAGTACATGTTCATGAGTATGGAGTTCTATGTCAGGAGTTCTTTAAGTCTCCTGTCCCACCATGAAAATGTTAGCCACATCACCGGCGATGCTGACCCCGATGGCCGCCCCATAATGCTGGGCGTATATTTTGTTGTTAAATGTAAACGTGTGGTCTTTTAGAGTAAACCGTATACTAGCTCCTAGTGCATGTACGATCATTTTCTTTACTTGATATTGGTTTTCGGGGGTCCGTATGGCTTTGGTCCATCCGCTCCATCTCTCTAAAGGGATCTTCCCAGCCATAGATGTAAGTGTAGGGGTTCTCCTGGGGCAGACACTTCTAAGTTCATATTTGTCTAGGTGTTCATTGTCAGATGCCAGTCTATGGAGGAGATGTCAGTCTAAGATTCTCTGTGTTGACACTGCGAAACACCAAGTCGCTCTCTCTGATAATCTCCACCGCAAAATCCACGTCGATGAATGGGTATAGGGATACCATATCTATGTGCCCACTATACATCCAGTCAGGTCTCAGGTGTTGTTACAGTCGGTGATCCTGCTGAGGAGATCTTCTGTGCTGTTACAAACATCTGGTGACATCTGGATTATGGAACGTATGATCATTGAGCGGAAGTAGGACATCCTATAGTTACTGGTGATATTCGCTCCGCAGACTGGACTTGTTGGTGGTCCCGCCACTGGATTGGTAGTTATTTTGTGGTCCTTGCAGACTCCATACAGCGTCGGGATATCGTTGTTTCAGGCTTTGAAATTTCTGGCGGTGCGTTTATGAAGTCCAAGAACAATTGTCCACATCATTATATGGCTAACTTTTCATGGTATGGTGGGAGAGGAGATTAGAGAACGCCTGGCACAGAAATCCATACTCATGAACATATACTCTCGCTATGTCGATGATATCAATATAGTGGTAAAGCACCCCCGCAAGAGAGTACCCTTGAAGTTCAAATAGAAACTAATACTATGGAGAGTATCCAGCAAATAGCTAATTACAACCACCAGAGTATTAAGATCACGGTAGACTACCCTACGAAACACGCTAACTATAGACTACCAGTCCTAGATACAGAACGCTGGCTGGAAACTTTGAATAATAAAACCCAAATCCTTCATTCACACTATGCTAAACCTATGTCCACCAAATACCTGATCCACTGGAACTCAGCTGTCGCAGGCAATGCCAAATTCAATATATTGATGGCAAAACTCATCAGAGTAATGAGAAATGTGTCTCGCATGTGCGACCCTACAGAGTTGAAGAGACTCATACAACACTTCGTTCATCACATGCAGTTCTCAGGATACAACCATAGAGAAAGGATCAGAGTATACAAAGGAGCCAGGAGGAAATTTAAAATTATCAAGAGTAACGATAGGGATGGCAGCAAATCATCAAATACCATGTGTAACGGCAAATAAGCAATACCAAAGTTAACAGAGAAAGATGATGACTAGAATCTTGCCCAGTCACGTGGACCGGAGAACAAAGAAAAGATCTGATGTCGCTTCCAAACCAATAACACATAGCATAATAGGCCTAACATTTGAATCCCTCTTGAGTTGTTTTTTTCTCTCTTATTTCCTCTTACTTGACCTCCAGGTGCTTAAGGAGCTGCTCCTTCAACGACTCTACAAAACTAAGCTGTATGGAGTTGAGTCAAACTATTATTGAATTTCATATGGATGTGTGTGTGTGTGTGTGTGTGTGTGTGTGTGTGTGTGTGTGTGTCTGTGTGTCTGTGTCTCTGAGTGTATGAAATCATATATATGTATGTATGTATTGCATATATGAGTGTGTGCGTGTGTATACACACATATATGCATACATATATACATAAAACAAATGAATGCATATCTATATATTTGCGCGTATGAGTACATTTATATATTTGAATTAAACAGAACATATACACAAACATTATATATATCCATACACACCGGCAACCATACTTGCGTCATGTTTTATACAAGTATATGACAAGAATGTACATATATGTACTTCGGTGTGTATGTCTGGATTTTCCGACTACCGTAATAAATCTCCCATAACTAGCTAGTGTTAGGTAACTGCTTATTATCAAAAGGCGTGAATAAATCAATTTGCTGTAATAGATATTAATAATGAAACCTCGCGAGAAATCACACTATGATGATTGGAATTTTCAGATTTCATTTCTATCTGTTATATGAAATATTACGAATCTATCTCATTTTGAAGTTGCACTAGAAAGCTTCCAAACGATATACAATGTTATATTACGTAATGTCTAAACAGTAGAATTGAAATGAGAGCTACCACTTAAAAATTTCTCCAACCACTGACGATTTCTTAGTTTTATACAAGCACACACACATGCACACACATACATACACACAGAAATGTGTATATATATATATAAAGATATACACATTTATATATGTACGTATCATGCATGTATATATTCACATGCATATATATTATACATATATATATATATATATATTATAAAGTCATCTAATTGACGAAATGTACACACACGTGCAATCTTAAAGAGTACAAAAATGTACGCCTAAAGACTTTTTCTTTCTTCTTTTCCTTTTCCTTTTTCTCCTGTCTATATTCCTCCGATAAACTCTAAAGCATTCTGACGATATTTGTTAAATGGAACGAGAAAAATGCAAATTTACTCCAAATATAACAAACAGAAACAGCTGCAATTTTTTTCAACTACAATTAAACCATGACCTTTTAATACCAATGATCAACTTCTAATTGTTAATTGTTGCTCTATCTCTTTTCTTATCTGAATATATGTGTGAGTGTGTATGTATGCATGTATGTATGTATGTATGTATGTATGTATGTATGTATGTATGTATGTATGTATGTATGTATGTATGCATGTATGTATATTCATGTATATATACATATATGTAGATATAATTAATGAACGGCAGTCGACGAACCCTTAAACGCTCTAGCAGGTCTGCTTTCATTGCTCCGCTCATCGATATATACAAAGAGCATATATATTACTTTTTTATTGTTATTTAACTTGTTTTCAGTTCTGATTTATACTATATTGTGCAAAATGATTTTAAAAATTAATTTTGGACCATCAAAATCACAAATACGCAAATTTGGTTAATCAGTACACTATTAACATTATTTACAATTGCTTTATAAGTGGGTAGTCCATGCTCATTGATTGATGACAGAATCCGGGGCTTCTTCACTAAGAAGCGGTCGACATATCGTGAAATATTTTATCAGGCGATGTCCTTTTCTTGCACATCAAAATGTATTCACTTTTTTATTGAACCCACATTGAGGTTTTATATTTTTTATGGTTGTTCTTCCCATATATATATATATATA
>NC_068992.1:29492481-29495849 GCF_001194135.2 Octopus bimaculoides | reverse complement strand
CTGATTATATGTCTGTGCACACGTTTGAATGTGGTGTGTGCCAGAGGGTTTGCAAATCCAATGGGGGTCTTAAAAGACATGTTAGGATCCACAATGAGCAGAACTTACTTGCAGGTATTGGTAGTGCAAATCAGAGGTGCAATCTGTGTGGGTGTTTTTTCAAAACACTGTCTGGTTTAAAAAGCCACATCAGACGCCATGAAAGGGCTAAGGTGTAGGTGCAGGAGGTGGTCAAACTCTGTTTAAGGAGTAGACAACCACCATATATATATATGTGTGTGTGTGTGTGTGTGTGTGTGTGTGTGTGTGTGTGTGATACATATATATACTACTTCATTTTACTTTATTTGCTGTGAATAAATTTTTTCCTTCATTGGTTTGCTCAAGAAGTTTGTGACTTATTTCCAGATGTATTCTCATTCAGAATTTATTCACCCAAAACCGTCTCTCTTTCTATGGATACGTATTCTTGCGTTGGATTATTTTTCTCATGTTGTACGGTGTGGTTTGAAACATATTTTGCTGCCACTTCTCATTTATCGAGCGGCGATAAGTCTTCTCAGTTTGAGGAATATTTTGTGACCATAAACCAGGATTTGAATTTGAATGTTAATATTGATGTATTTATAGTTCTCCGGCGGAATGTTTGATGATTTAATCCTGAAAAATCAGATCATTATTGAAGATTTCGTGACGGCTAAATCTGTTAAAAGCTGCAACCTAGATCTTACTAATAGTCCACACTACTCTGTCAAAGAAAGGAATTCTGAATTTCATTATATAAGCCAATATATACAATGACAGAATATATGTTTGGAACACTTGATTAGAGGTCAATCCAATTAGACCTGAGCAGGGGCAAATCATCAATATCACGCAACAATAACGTGATTAAGTTTTAATGCCTAAAGATTTCATTATGTTAATTATATGAGAGGTGTTCCTCACTGCAGTTACAAAACTGGATCGTTACAAGTAATTGCTATTGCACTTTTACAATTGAATAGGGAACGGCAAAGCAGTGAGCCTCTCTTCAGTTCAATAATTTCCCTAGGTTTTATAGTCAGAATACCTAATAGAAATAACAGCCAAATTTCAACTAAAACATTCCTTGATACAAAATTATCAGCCAGAAGCATATTTGATAATGTAGCCCAAGGAACAAGCACCAACCACAAAAAACTTTTGCATTTACTTGCAATGTAGATTTAATGATACAGTATGAATCAGCGTTTACTCCATTGACTCTACCACATGTCCTACTTCTCCTATTCAGATATTTGGTGAAGTTCATATGATACTAAAAATCATTAACGCTAATATTGATCTGCTGATCATAAAGGAATCAAAATTCGACCAGTGTTTGTCAACAATTTTTGAGCAAATATATCTTTTATGTAAACTCCGTCCGTTATGGCAGGTATGTTGAAACTGTCACTAGTAGTAACTTCATATTCCTAATGAAAAAATATTCTTTTACACTATGATGTCGAAATGTATTTAAAAGGAAACTCTGAAGGAGAATTGTTCGGCGCATTGACAAGCTAATCTTCGGTGACGTGACATAGCAAAAATCAAGTTTAAATCAAGGAGATGGAAAGCTGGAATTCTGTCAGTTGCATTGACACAAATTTGACCCATTAATATTTATTCCATCAATCTTAGATTCTTCCAGTTAGGCAGCGTGTATTTAGTTCAGTTTATCAGATTATCCTGTATGTATATAATCAAATTGAACTTGGATTATCAGTTTTCTTTTCAATAGTAGTTTTCTTTTCAATAGAAAGGAGACAAACGAAGTGGGGGAGAATGGCTGAGACAGTATGAAAACAACCAGACAGACAGACAGACACATATACAGATAAACAGATAGATATACCTTTCCTGTTCTTGCGTAGAATTAATCGCTATCCGAATTGACCACCACTACCTCTTCTTTTCTATATGTTTAGCGGTACCTCCTCTGATGCAATCATTCGGGCCACGGCTCGGCCAGAATGTTGATAGTTAGTTGTCTTCCTCTGACCAGTTCCAGAAACCCTCAAAATGTATGAGGCCTGCACTTTCTTTTTTAACAATGCATTTAAAAATTAATTATCTAAATATTTGATCCAATGTTCAATCAAAATCTTATAGGGTGTTGAAATCGTTTAATGTTCATTAGTGTGTAATATTATAATAGTTTGGAGCAATAATTTTAAGATGTCTTATCAGTTCTAGTTCAACATTACATATTTTTTCAAACAATTAGTTTTTATCTGAAATAAACTAATACTAAAACTACAGGATTAATGAATGAGGTAATGGCCATCTTGATTTATATTCATAATTTATATATTGTTAGTAAGGGGGATATAAAATGGAAATATTAATGTACAAGTCAAACTCCTTCAAGTATTTCAAACTATATAAAATTTGTGGTTTAGATGTGCACCTTGATCATATTTCTCTTTCAGCTGTCGAGGAAATCAGTCATAGTATAAGAAGAAATAAAGTACTGGTTATATGAACATAGAATAAAAAGCGCATGAGTACTTTGTCACTCACAAAATGCTGTGCGCTCCATTGTTACACTGCTTTGATATTTTAAGCCCAAATCTCTTATGAGTCGAGCGTATTTTTGTGTTCACCTGGCGTCCACACGACACTTGCCAATTATTTACTTTTTGCTTGGATAGAAGGCTATCCTTTGAAGAATGTTTTTCATAACTAATTAAAAGAAATAAATATTTACGTTCTCAAGAGTGACAATACGACTGAGACTACACAGAGTCTTGGCTCATGATCAAAAGAAATCTTAATTCATCCTCCTACGCCTTAAAGATGGATATCTGTATATAAAGTTTTATTCCTCTAGGGAGTTACCTTCAAATGTTATCTTGGTAGTTTTAGCCTTTCAAGCAAAATGAACATCGATCAGGAATATTTTGAAGATGATAAGAAATATTTGGCGTTCTGTTTGTCCAAAATAAACTAGTTTTTGTTCATTTTATCATATAAAGTGAGAAACGTGGCTTCATACGTTTTACTTACTTTTACGCTAACTTTAACTTTAAAATAAAATGTAAATTATGGATTTTTCGCTTATTCCTAACATAACTGTCACTAGAACTATAATGTAATATAATATAACCTAATATAATATATTTAAAATCCAGTTTAAGCACAATTATTATCATCAAATCGCTCTTTCCGAATTTTAAATGATGAATTTTTTTTACGAATAAAGCTGGATTTCGAAGTTGGCTTTTCTAATTTTGATTACCTAATATTACGTCTTTTCTAATTGCCAAAAACAGTCAAATTGAATTCTTCCAATATATGATATATGTGTGTGTGTATATATATATATATATATATATATATAT
>NC_068992.1:29486942-29491922 GCF_001194135.2 Octopus bimaculoides | reverse complement strand
TCTCTCTCTCTCTCTCTCTCTCTCTCTCTCTCTCTCTCTCTCTCTCTCTCTCTCTCTCTCTCTCTCTCTCTCTTGCTATGTATTTACACACACACACATACACATATATGTATGTCCAAAATTAGGGAATGGAGTAGATAAAATCCAGGCTAAATATGTTTCATAGATGAAAGAATCTCGGAAGTAGTAATTACCCAAAATATGGGTAGCCCGCAAGTCACTCGTCAGGTCAAAGATACCTTAACCAAATGAAATGTGCATTGAAGTCAAGAGTACCATGATGACTCGCCGGAGATATGAGGAAAAATATGTGGAAAGCACAGAGTGAAAGAACAAAAGGAACAAATATTTGTCAAGAAATAATATATGGAGTGGGTAAATGTCTCAAGTTGTTAAGGAAAAGAATAAGAATATACATTCGTATTTTTATTCACATCTTCATATGTTTTCCTTTTTGTTCTCTCACTCTGCGCTTTCCATGTATTTTCGATCATATATCTTGTGAGTTAACATGGGATCCCTTGGTGACAATCTAAACTTCATTTGATTAGGTATCTTTATCCCGACAAGTAGCTAGCGGATTACCCCGCGTTTGAGTAATTACTACTTCCGAGGTTTTGCTAGCTATGAAATATTTGTAACCTGGATAATATTTACTCTATTCCCTGATTTTGGATTTTTATTCGCATACACAGCAACTTCAGCTGTTAACCGTGAACTATATAATAATTTTTTTCATTTTACCGTACTTCGATATCGGAACAATTTACAACATTCTACGTCAATAAACTACTATTGTTCCTTAAACTTGATTTTTATACCTTGTACGGACTACTCGAAGATTACTAACTTCGATCTTATATATATATATATATATATATATATATATATATATATATATATTTCATCTATCTATCTATCTATCTATCTATCTATCTTTCTTTCTCTTCTTGTCTCTTGATAATATTCTTGCAGCATTCATGTTTATTTTTATCCATTTATTTTAAATATTTTTTTGTTTGATATTTCGTACGCTCATCAACTTATTACATACATCTATCGATCATCGAGATCTCAAAAATCGTTTAATTCAATTACGTAGCCTTCGTTCTTGGGTAAGAAATAAATGTCATAGAGTTCCATACCTCTTAAAATAGATAATGCACAGAGATGTTATTTTGTGCTCTAACTAATGATGACGCTTTCGGTTGATACGTTTAAGAGCAAGAGTTCATTCACACGCATCGCGTTATGGCGTTATTATGCTGTTGCGAGTTTGTGGAGAGACGTTTTCAGTCACTTTAGAAGCTTGGACAGCAAAATCAACAGCAGAATTATTTAATCTCCACTTTAAATTATCACAATTAACTCCCTTGGGGCATTTAACCCTGTATTCATCCAATTCTTAGATCCAACTCTTGATTGACTTTATGATCCCAAAAGTCGAACCTTTTACACATAATTTTTGGAAATGATTCGAGCAATTCTAGCGACCCGCTATTTTAATATAGACATTTTTTTCATCAAGTTTGGAGATGGAGAAAATATAAAGTTTATTGCAACTAAATTTGAACTCAGAATTCACAGAGAAAATAACAAACTATTCTGTCTGAGGTTTCTATCGATTCTAGCATCAATTACTAATCTAATAATTGGTTTCTTACTTTGCCACAAAGCCAGAAATTTCAGGGAGTCGATTTAGCTGATTTAATCGACCTCCATTACTTGACTGGTGATTATATTATCGACTCCAAATGCAAAATGTTGTAACTAAATACTATAGGGTATTTGGTCAGTCTCTCCTATTTGCAATTCAAGCCAAAGTCTATATTTACTATCATCTCCCTAGCGTCAGTAGTAATAAGCGCCAGTAAAACAGCAAGCTAGATTTAGGCGTCTAAAATCTTTCATCTTTAAACGATGAAAATCTCTTTAGATGAGCCAAAAAGATATTTTTTTTTAGCAAATATTATTTATTCAGTTACATTTTTATGTTGTACTTTGATGTTTTATTTAAATGCTTTTTAAATTTTTTTGTTCATATATGTTATTGCTTAGATTCTTATTGTGATTTTGTATTTAATACCATTTTAATCAATGGTGGAATCTAGTTGTTTTAAGAGATAAACTATATATATTACAATTTTTCACTACTCCATACTCATATTACTCTCTTCCAGCCACTGTGAATGGAACTTTCGTTAAAAGAGGTAAGTAGGTCTAACTTTTATTATTTTAAAGCATGGTACTTCTAGCTGCGCAATGAAAACAATTCTTTCAGACATACATTTTTTTCTGTTCTTTTTTTCTATATATACTTGTAAATCACGAAATCTCATCTTTAGAAAAAATACATATATAAACTAACATTGGAAATTTAACTTTAAAGAGTTGTTGGGAATTTTTTTTTTTTATTTCGGATTTTCTTTATCATTTAAATTTATTTTTATGTCTAACCCATCACAAATGTTCGTTTTATTACCCATTGAGGAAAGATTTGTTTATTTTATCAATACGGTTTTATTTTTATTTTCATTACTTGAATGTAATATGTCTTGCCATCCAATAAGTAAAAGAGCAACACACTGCTCATTCTACTTTTACTAATAGTGGTTTCTTATCATCAGTAATAGAGGCCTTGTATTTAATGTGTATGTGTGTGTGTGTGTGTGTGTGTAGATATCAATAGGAAGTTGTAACAATCATGTAATACCCAGTGGCTCTAAAAGAGACATTGAAATGTTTCAACAGTGTACTAACTCATGTTCACGCCTTCACACTCCAAGAACTTACCCTTAGGTAGTTGCTCCACATGCTAGAAATAACACACTACTCTTGAACAAATGAATTGCCAATCTGCTAAATAAGGAAAGTGCACATTAAATAGTAGACATAGACGTAAAGAGAGGGATTGGTCACGGTTGGAATATCATTGATCATAGGTTTGGTCGATCAAACTTCAAGTGTTTTGCTTCATCTTTTACGCTCACAGTATTCTTGTTTCCCTACATACTTCAGTTCCAAACTGCCACAACATTGGTTTATTTTTCACACATTTGAATATTGGTGATAATGACGTGTCTTTGTTGACCATAATATTTCTAATGTTTCTGAAATCACAAGGAAGGGGTCACTTGCTATTGAGATTGATTAGTGTTGAGAAAAAGATATGCATTCGATCTCCACAATTTTTGGTTTACAAAACACCTTGTCACTACAACACAGTTATATTGAAACGATGAGAATCAATACCGACTGGACAGATATACCAGATTCAGATTCCCTTACGCTGTGCTTTGACACCTTTTCTCAAAGTGTGAGCAGAGGTGGCATAATCGGCAATTAGATGTGATACTCTAAACGAATTTCGAACTCAAAACGCAAGAAGCTGAAATATCTCGTCCGACTCTCTAAAAATCCCGCCAATCCACTAACTTGAATCAGCATTTTCGTTATGTACTCAACAGAGACAAAGTGCAAATCTGACCTCTACGTGATTAGAATTTAGACCGTAGAGATATAGAATAAGTACTGCAATGGATTTTATCCAATACTTTAAGATCTGTGTTAATTAGCAGCCTTCACCGGACGATAGAAAAACACAATATTGTATCAATACTGTATTTTCAGAGTTCTCCGTATTTTGAACCCTAATTCCAGCTGAGGTTAGCTATAACTTCTATTCCTCGAGGGAAAATGCATATCTGTCATTACTATAATATTAGTCTCATGAATCAACTATACCATTTCCCTACAAATATTGGCCTTGTGCTTAGTTGTTGGCATTGTTGTTGTCGAAGTGACTTATTGGGATCATTGGGACAATGACATATCCATTTTCCTAGAAGTATATCTAGAACTACATTATTAAACTGTGACCTCCCTTTCTTTAAGAGGGTAGTGTGTGAATTTAGAGAGATTTAGCTACTATTTCTAGCAGATCAACCGTGTAAACATTTTATATTAGTCACCGTGTGCCTATTTGATGATGATGAAGTTTTTGTTGTCGTTGTTGTTGTTGTTTTTGTTGTGTCTCTCCAGGTCAGAACTGCAGCAAAATATGTACTAGTTGTAACAATTACAATATTGCGCTATCTAATGTGTTCTTTCTTAAGACGATACGATACGTGCGTGATTTGAGGGAATTTCAGCTGTAATTTTAAGCAGGGGAAGTAACTCTGTAGAACTCATTTTTAAACTGGTACTCAGTCTTCTACAATTAACAACAACGGCAGAAGGATTAACAGCGAAAAACAAGCACAACAACAATTACAATATTTTGTACCACATCATTTCAAATTTAAAATATTATGAAGTTATAAATGAACATTCATTTTACTGATTTACAAATGAAAATTGTATATGTTAATTTGCAAATAAGAATTCAACTATTTCGTGCACGTGCATTCATGTAACAACTTTCGCACTCAGCTGATTTTAAATTTTCGTCATGAATCAATTTCCGTGTACTGATCTTTGCCTGTTTGATATTGAGTTGTGACTAAGACATTTGGGGTTATGTTAGTGTATAAGTGTCTATTTATTGCAAAAGTATTTTCTCATGCAAAAGTGCGTACGTGTGCGTACGCACGGACGTGTGGGTGTGCACGGGCGAGCATGTGCGTGTGCGCCGGCGTGTGAGTGTGTACATTTACATAGGACGCAACAGTGTAATTATTACGAAGTTTGCCATGTTACCATATATATATATATATATATATATATATATATATATATATATAACGGATACTACGTGGAACAACATTTACCAGAATGATATTTCTAATTAAATGTGTCTGCCTTGATATATAGTGGTTGTGTAATGAAGATCGGCCTAAGAATTACGCAAAGGAATAATTTGTGAAAAGGGATATAATAAAATAGCATATATATGTGTGAGTGGGATTCTTATGCGTGTGTATATGTATGTCTATATATCTCAACATTATATGTATGTATGTATGTATGTATGTATGTATA
>NC_068992.1:29483651-29486428 GCF_001194135.2 Octopus bimaculoides | reverse complement strand
TATATATATATATATATATATATATATATATACCATGTGTGTTTGTATTATATATGCATGTACATATACATATATATATATATAGAGAGAGAGAGAGAGAGAGAAACAGACATAGTAGACATGCAAACATGACAAATTCAATTATTTCTCAGTCGACTGAAAGAAAACTAATCGATTTTTCACCATTAACGGACTTCTCATCCCGTGACCACCTCCGGAGAAATATGCAACCAATCTGTTTATATACAAGAGATATCCAGTTTTTTTTTTTATAGGAATAGAGCTACTAATTTGCATACAATAAGTTTTTAACGCTATATTTAATATTAATGACAAGTCAACGAGGAACTTAACCAAAACAGTACCAACATATGATATACGTAAACCAACATAGAAGACATATAAACATTGCAAAGTGTACTATTTATGTTTGTTTATGGAAGGCCAGCAGTCACCCATGCATAACAGCCTCCCTTCTGCACACCACTGATGTTATCCAAGGGAAAAGCAAAGGCCGGTACAGCTGAGTTAACAGGAGCAACCTGAAATAAAGCATCTTGCTCAAGAACACAACACACAGTCCGGTCCCGAATCGAACCCACAACCTCACGATCGTAAGCTCGACGCTCTACCACTGAACGCGTAGTATGAAGTTCAACAAGTAGTAGAGCTCTCGATCACTGAAGAAAGCAAATATCTTGTGGATACAAATTACGCAAATCCATGTGAAATTCAGCTACGCAGGCTTTCTTGAGCGTAATATTAAAATTATTTTGACATTTCTCAGGATGATGATGTCTACATAAAGTACTGTATATGTACATAGTATACATGTGTATCTTAAGGTCTTAAGTTCTAAACATGGGATTGAAACTATTACAAATATTACTCGAGTAGCCGTGTGCAGATAATAAATTAATAGAGTACGAAACGGAGTATAACCATGAGATATACGAAGGCTATACCTGAATGAGAACAAATACAGTATGAGAACGTACATTCAATGAATATTATAAATGAAGTATAAAACTGCAAATATTCAGTAACTTATCCCATGCATATTTTGCGTGCGATGACGTTAAAACAGTCTGATGCCGAAAGAAATGTAACAATTCTGTCGGTGTCTTCGACAAACAGAACATTTTTTTTATACTTATGGTTAGCAGCTGGGGTTGCTGTGTATGCGAATTAAATTTCAAACTTAGAGAATGCAGTAGATAGAATTTAGGCTACATATGTTTTCTAGCTAGTAGAAACAGTTGCTCAAATAAGGCGAGCTGTAAGGCGGTGAGTTGTAAGGCGGTGAGCTGTAAGGCGGTGAGCTGGCAGAATCGTTAGCACGCCAGGCGAAATGCTTAGCGGTATTTCCTCTGCCGCTATGTTCTGAGTTCAAATTCCACCGAGGTCGAATTTACCTTTCATCCTTTCGGGGTCGATAAATTAAGCACCGGATACGCACTGGGGTCGATGTAATCGACTTAATCCCTTTGTCTGTCCTTATTTGTCCCCTCTACGTTTAGCTTCTTGTAGGCAATAAAGAAATAAGAAACGTTAGCACGCCGGGTGAAATGCTTAACGGTATTTCGTCTGCCGCTACGTTCTGAGTTCAAATTCCGCCGAGGTCGACTTTGCCTTTCATCCTTTCGGAGTCGATTAAATAAGTACCAGTTACGCACTGGAGTCGATATAATCGACTTAATCCGTTGTCTGTCCTTGTTTGTCCCCTCTGTGTTTAGCCCCTTGTGGGCAATAAAGAAATAAGAAACTGATTGCTCAAACAAAGGCAATCAGATAGCTATTCGTCGGACCAAATATATCTTAATCAAATGAATCTGCGGCGAGTCAACATGGGATCCCTTGTCGATAATATAAACTCCATTTGAGAAGCTAGCGGATTACCACACGTTTGGGCAATTACTACATATCTCGCCTGGATTTTATCTACTCTATTCCTTAATTTTCGATATATGTATATATGTATACATACATATATATGTGTGTGAGCGTGCGCGTTGATGTGTGTGGGCATATATATATATATATATATATATATATATATAGTTTTAGGGAAAATAACCAAGTTTCAAGAACTCATCGATGAAAATCCACTATCACATATAGAAAAATAACAATTAAAAGCACAATAAATGAGTATAATATATCATAAGATAAAGATAATAAAATGATTACACGTGTTTCATAACTAATTTTCAAATAGAAAGGAAATTTAAATCGATTAAAATCAATTTAAATTATCGAAAATAAATTCTATTCAAAAATATAGCTAATCGTCAGATCGTAAGTAGAACAATACATGTTATTATAATGAATGAAGGGAGGATTAATGAATGGTTATTATTTTGATATTTTGATATTTTTAATAATGTTTCTATCTTTATAAAATAAGTATTTCATATTAATTCATTTGGCACTTATTGTTGGTTGAGATATATATATCTAATTATTGTTCTACTTACGATCTGACGGTTAACTATGTTTTTGAATAGAATTTATTTTGAATAATTTCAATTGATTTTAATCGATTTAAATTTCTTTTCTATTTGAAAATTAGTTATGAAACACGTGTAATCATTTTATTATCTTTATCTTATGATATTTACTTTGTTTTATATTATACTCATTTACTGTGCTTGTAATTGTTATTTTTCTATATGTGATAGTGGATTTTCATCGATGAGTTCTTGAAACTTGGTTATTTTCCCTAAAACTATATATTTTATCTATAAAGCTCAATTTAATTTTAACTTTTTATAAAT
>NC_068992.1:29476330-29482970 GCF_001194135.2 Octopus bimaculoides | reverse complement strand
TTATGTCTCCGCGACCTAGCGGTACGGCATAAGAACATCTATATAAGCAGTATTAGGCTTACAAAGAATAAGTCCTGGAGTCGATTTATTCGACTAAAATCATTTAAGGCGATGCTCCAGCATGGTCGCCGTCAAATGACTGAAGCAAGTAAAAGAATAAGGGAATATGTGTCTGTGTGTGCGTGCGTGTGTGTAATTTTGTTACGTCTATAAAGGACCTATAACCAACTGTGTTGGAGTATATGTCCTTGTCAGAGAGTGGGTTCGTTTCCAAAGTCGTATGCCAGTAACAAATACATATGCTCAATCATATCTGACTTGGGGGTCAAACAACGTCAGAGGTCAAGTTGTCTGTGCTCTTCCATATCCATGGCAGGTAGACTTAAATACAGAGAGATATAAACGGTAGGAACACAGATTCTGCAACACAAGTCAAGTACATGTATAGAGAGGTTAGTATAACTGAATAGATGGATAAATAGATAGATAGAGAGAGAGAGAGAGAGAGAGAGAGAGAGAGAGAGAGAGACAGACAGAGACAGAGACAGAGAGACAGAGAGACAGACAGACAGACAGACAGACAGACAGACAAACATACAGACAGACAGACAGACAGACAGACACATTGTAATGATAGCTAATGTAAAAATGACAAATCATTAGATTGAAAATAGATACTCGTGGTAATCTGATATATACATTGAAAGTTAAATAGATAGAAAAGTAGATAGATAGATAGATAGATAGATAGATACATACATACATACATACATACATACATACATACATACATACATACATAAATAAAGAGATAATAGGTAGGTAGACAGATAGAGAGATAGAGGGAGAGAGAGAGGGGGAAAGAAAGAAATAGATAGACAGATGGACACCGAGTAAGATGTTATATATTTTTGTTCAATTGTCTTTTTATTTCCTATTCTCTTCAATATCATCTATTGTTTCCATCTTATACACATCCTTCATGTTTACTTATTATTTCATTTTCCTGTGATATATATATATATATAAATATATATATATGTGTGTGTGGGTGGGTGTATGTGTGTGTGAGCGCGCACGTAGTGCGTGTGCGCGTGCATACGTGTGTGTAAGTGTGTATCTTTGTCCCCAGACACAACAATATATATTTATATATAGAGACAGATATGTGACTCTACATAAATATTGCTACAAAAATACATACATACACACACACATATACATATATATATATATATATATATATGTGTGTGTGTATGTATATCCTATGCTTAACCCTGTATTCTTCTGCTCTTCTTTTCTTCCTCTCCCTCTCTCTCTCTCTCCCTCTCTCCCTCTCTCTCATCTTGTTTTGCTTTGATTTCTTCGCTTTTCTGCATTACTGTATCTATCTCTTTTTCTGTATTTTGTGGGGGGGGCGTTCTTGGTTACGTTTCAAAGCATTTTAATTCTATTGACTTTGCATCGAAATGCAACAAAACTCTAGAATAAATAGGATACGGAATGTATATTTTCGTTTGCTTTCTTATTGTTCTTTGTATTTGTTATTTTCATTTTTTTTTACTTTAGTTTGTTTATGGGATCAATGTTTTAAGTTGCTGATCATTTTTTTGTTTTGACAATCTGTAATTAGTTTTATCTTTTCTTTCTCTACCGTTACATCCAGTCTTTTCGTTATATGTATATTGTTTCTCGTATGTCTTTCTTCATCTATTGTTTCTTATCATCGAAGGAAGCTAGGGGTACTTACAGAAATGGTGGAATATTCAATAAAATACTGTTGCTGTTTTTCTTTCTGTTTCTCTATACTCAGTTTTCAAATCTCGCTGAGTTCTACGATGCACTTTTCTGGCTTTATAAAATAAAGTATCACTGAGGAATTGGAAGCAAACGGAATCAACTCTTCTCACGTCCCTAAATTCGTAGACGTCTGCCTACATAAGAAATGATTATTGACTAAGGTTAGGTGGTTGACATAATCGGTAAAGTGTTGCACAAAATGCGTTTGAGATATTGCACATTCTCTGGTTAATTCATTTATATTGCTATACATTTTCCCAATAAAATACAAGAAACTACTGATACTTCTGCTTCTATATCCCTCCCAATTCTTGCAATTGTGCCTATGTTATAACTCCTTTGTTCATATCATTAGTAAGAATTAGAGAGTGATGGATTAGCAGAAAGCATTAGAGCGTCGGAAAAATGCTGTGCGTTATTTGTTCCGGTTCGTGACGTTGTGAATTGAAACCCGCCGAGGTTAATTTTACGTTTCACCCTTTCGAGATCATTAAATTAAAGTAATGGTCAAACAGTGGGTCGATAGGACTGACTGTTCCTCATACTCTTAAAATTGCTTGCCATATGCATAATAGAAGCAAATAATTTTAATGAGAGTAAGAAGCGCTAGTCGAAAGTGTAAAGAGATCAGTCGATTTAAAATACTTTTCTCGATTTGGTAAAATGTCCGCAATTTTTCAGGCATTTTTTTTTTTTTTTTTTTGTAAAGTAAGAGATAACTTGATTCACCAAGAAGGTTTCAATTTTTAGTTTACTTTACCGATCTTTCTCTAAACGGCTGGATGTCTCACATGTCTCCATTCTCCTTTTAAAATATATTGATGCTACGAATATATTGATACTACGAAAATATTCAAAATTCCATATTTTCTCTTCAGAATGAAATTTTTATCATCACTAGTCACTAAGAATATTCTGGTGTTGTAATCTTTGGTGCTAATTAAACAACTAGACATAATCAAGCAAAATATTACTTATACGAAATGTTCATCAAAGCAAAATATATACAATATACACTTAGATTCGAATGTTGAATGTCGGCTGAAACTATTTCACTTCCCTTCTGCTCTCACGAAATTCTAAACATAACAACTCTCTCATTAGACATATTCAACTTTTCTATATTTATCAATTAACTTATTCGTGTCAATTTCTGACATTCTTACCTGTGAACAAATTTACAAGGCAGTGATTTTCCCTAGCATTTCATCGATATGATGCACAGGTAGTGAATTAATATCCACCAGGTGCACACTGAGAACTGTTACCTTAAACTATACAACATTGCACATATGTGAGGTTCTGGTTTATTTAGAAATCAATATCGATAAATATCTTTGATTCAGACACAGACACAATGCCAGACATAAGATGGAGTGAAGGTCGATCCACTGAATATTTGATTAATATTTTTTTAATCCTCATAAATATGAAAGGCAAGGTAAAAATCGGCAGTATATGATTATTGATAAATATTGATATAAAATTAATGCATTGAAATGACAAAAACCATAGGGTATTTCATTAAAATACCGTTTTTTAAAGTTACATTTCTTTAAACACTTTATTTTTATCTTCTCTGTGTGCTGTACAATCGCTCGCCAATACACAAATATATGGCTGAGATATATGTTGTATTTCTCCTGTGTTTGCATTATTCCTACCGCTGCAGCAGTGTCTTCGCTACTCGAAGTTGGTTGGGTTCGTGTAACTTCTTTCATAAACTCACGACTTATGCACCTCTCACGCTCTTATCCTCCATATTCCCAGTATCGCATTGAACACGAATCCCAGGTCGACCCTCTGGAATTCACTTTTATCTACAGTGTTACTGTACCATAGTTCTTCTTTACCGCAGTGTTATTGTAGACTTCAACTTATACCTAAGCGCCACAAGCCTTTCCTCTATGCTAGAACAAGGAGCATACTTCATTAATAAATAGAATAAGTATCGGACATATAGTGGATGAGAATATATTCATCTCCCGTAAATACTAATTCTAATTGTCCTCAATTTTTTGAATAATTACTTAAATTGTATTTCGAAACCGGATCATTGGATAACTTACCAGCGAAGCAACTAAATCTCCTGGATTCAACTAGTTCCCATGAAATAGAATAATTACTAATACACGTAAAGTTTACTGAGAGAAACATATCACAAATTTCACTTATTTGCGAGTATGACTGGCCGCATGAACGATGATTTTGCTAGACAGTCTACAACATGACTATCTAGAATATACAGGATGCAACGTCTGGATCAAAAGAAATTTACACAAATACTCGGCTGTTACTAAATTTTTAGCGAAGTGAACTGGAGAATCATGAAACCTAATGCTTTTTACAAACACACTACACACCACCTACGTAGAGGCGCAATGGCCCAGTGGTTAGGGCAGCGGACTCGCGGTTTCGATTCCCAGACCGGGCGTTGTGAGTGTTTATTGAGCGAAAAACTCCTAAAGCTCCACCAGGCTCCTGCAGGGGACGGTGGCGAACCCTGCTGTGCTCTTCCACCACAACTTTCTCTTACTGTTTCTGTTGTACCTGTAATTCAAAGGGTCAGCCTTTTCAGACTGTGTCACGCTGAATATTCCCGAGAACTACGTTAAGGGTACACGTGTCTGTGGAGTGCTCAGCCACTTGCAGGTTAATTTCACGAGCAGGCTGTTCCGTTGATCGGATCAACTGGAACCCTCGACGTCGTAAGCGACGGAGTGCCAACAACACACCGCCTATCCCGGAAATCGAATCAATGACCCTTTGATCATAAGACAAACTTAGCGTTTTACCTGACACCCCAACCACCGAGCTATTGCCTTTGCAGGTAGAAACATTAGAGTGAGGAATTTCACGTATTTCATTATACACATCCTAAGTTTTTATCTTATACACACCCCACTTCTTACGTTACACTACAAATTCGCAGTACAAACATTTTTATCGTGACTCTTCCTGTCAAATATATTCTGTATATTATGCTGTCCTTATTTCGAAAATCTCAAAATTGCATTTAGTTTCATTAGCAATAATCCAAGCTTTCAAACTTCGATACTGCTGAAGAACCTTTATTTCACAAACCATTCATTGTTCGGATAATTTCAGAGAAAAAATATTCAGTGTCACAATTTCAAATCCCTTGCCGCTTAGATGAATTGCATATTCGCAACTCCCTTGTTAATTCAGATGTTTTCACAAACCGCAATCCCAGATTTACAAACCACTTGTTGATTAGATGTTCTCACAAACAACAATCCCACATTCCCAAATCAATTTTTGCTTGGATGATTTGACAACTAATAGAAAGTTTTGGGACATATACGAAAAAATAATTCGAAATTAAAACGGCCTACAGTTTACCTTACATTGCTCTACAGATGAAAAATTAAGTAGCGTTAATTTATCCACGCCCTTGACATGGTACGAGGAGACCTGCACTCTTCCGCGTCCTACAGTTCGGAGTTGCTTTCATGTTATGTACACATCCTTGTACCTCAGCTATGGGTAAAATTTGACAATTCACCACATGGTAAGTCTTTTTCAATGCGACTGTCCTCCAAGTGATGAGCAAGCCGAGTTCATTAAATTCGTCCTGGTGAAAGAAAGTGCATCTAAAGGAGAGAGAAGGCATGGAGGATTTGTCAGCTTTGGTAGGTTCTTCAGTGTTGCAGATCTTGCAATATTTTGTGTACCAACCAACAGTTATATATTGTGGTCAATAAATGCGCTACATGTAACATCCTTCTACATGAATATTGGCCTTGTGCTTCGACAACAGAAATCGATATTTAATATTTTCATAAAGCAGATTACTATCTCGGAAAAATAACAACATCAATAATAATGATAATAATAATAATAATAATAATAATAATAATAATAATAATAATAATAATAATAATAATAATAATAATTAAAACAAGTCCAAACAATATTTTTTTGCACAATACAATTTTGTTTGCCGATATCGCTTCTTTCCAATTTTTTTATTGTTTTTCATTTATCATAATCCGTAACTATGGGAACGTTACGCATTGTTTGTAGCATTTACAGTAAAGATGGTGGTGTAGTTGTTATAGTGGGGGAGTATTGGTGGCAGTAGTAGTCGTGGTCGTTGATGTTTTGGTGTTGGACTGGTGGTGGTTGTGATCATGTTGATAGTCATGATTTTGGTTGTAGTGATGGTAGTTGCTGTTGTTGCTGTGGTGGTGGTGGTGGTGGTGGTGGTGGTGATAAAACGGAGGCAGTGATATCGGTGGTGGTGGTTATGGTGTGTAGTAGTAGTAGTAGTAGTAGTTGTTGTTGTTGTTGTTGTTGTAGTAGCAGCAGCAGTAACAGCAGTAGCGGCAGCAGCACCAGTAGTAGTAGTAGTAGTAGTAGTAGTAGTAGTAGTAGTAGTAGTAGCAGTAGTAGTAGTGGGGGTTATAGCAGTAGTGGTCATGGTGATGGTCGTGATTGTCGTGTGTGGTGATGGGGGTGATGGCGTTTCAGGTGAAGATGGCTTGTGTGGTGGTGGTGGCGGTGGTTGAAATTGTTGTTTTGGAGAGACAAGTGTTGCGACGGAGTGGTGTTTGGGATTTGGTAAGGATGGTTATTTTTGGAGTGGCTGAAGGCGTTGAAATTTGTGGCACTCGAAGTACTTCTGGTGGTAGCGGTAGTAGAGGATGGTGGCGGTGGCTGTGTAGCGACACAGTATTTAGCGGTGATGTTGGTGTAGTGACAGTGTCGATTGTGGTGTGGTGGTGGTGCTGCTGTTTGTTGTTGCTATGGTTGCAGTGGTATTGCTGGTGGTTATGGCAGTGACTGCATTTGGATGATGGTGGAGTATACCGTGGTG
>NC_068992.1:29475073-29475689 GCF_001194135.2 Octopus bimaculoides | reverse complement strand
GGTGGTGGTAGTGCGTGTCACAATATCAGTGTCGGTTATGACGTTGAACACTTGGGATAGTGGCAGTCATTTTAATTGTCGTTGAATTGTTGTGGTTGCTGTTGCTGTTGTTGATGTTGTCGTCATTAATGACGATCGTGATCTGATAGTCATGAGAGGGATCATGATCATAACGATGGTGATGATGTTGACGTTTATAACGAGCAACATGATGAGCTCTATGGTATTACTGATGTTGATTGTAAAATTCATGAATTCGATTGTGGTTAATATTTTGCAGTGGTGGATGAATCTGCTGTAGTAGTAGTTGTAGTAGTAGTAGTAGTAGTAGTAGTAGTAGTAGTAGTAGTAGCAGTTTTTGTTGTTGTCATCATCATCATAGTGGTGGTGGTGGTGGCGATGGAAGTGTTGGTATTGTCATTAATGGAAGGACTTGAGGTAATTCTGCAGGGACGCGGTAAGAGGGGAGGTGTAACACTTGAGGTTTTATTAGTTGTTATAGTAGGAGCACTAGTAGTAGTAGTAGTAGTAGTAGTAGTAGTAGTAGTAGTAGTAGTAGTAGTAGTAGTAGTAGTGGTGGTGGTCGTCGTCGTCGTGGTGGTGGTGGTGGTGGTGG
>NC_068992.1:29468645-29474285 GCF_001194135.2 Octopus bimaculoides | reverse complement strand
ATATATATATATATATATATATATATAAATATTCATATATAAAGTATTTGTTTACATAGGTATGTATGCATATATATATATATGTTTGTGTGTGCATGTGTGTGTAACACATAAATATATGCACATCTATATACATATATACATATATATCTGTATGTGTATGTAAGTACTATTTCCGTGAACCTGTATGCGTGTGCTTTTTGATATCTTTAAATATTTCAGTTCTTCATATTAAGAAGAAGCTGTTTTCTAATTTAATAACAAAGTTCTGTCGCCAAAATTTGGATAATAACAACGGGAAGTGTTAAAGTGAAACTTTAGAAAATTCTTGCATATTTTTACTCTTCCGCTTACGGACTACGACTGTAGAGATCGAGTTTGTTTGACTACATATATTATCAAAGACATAGGTTTTCCAGTGTGCCGCTTAAGCATTTACGAATATTGCTAAATGCACCAATAACCAATGATATAAATCTGAATTTTAAGCAGAGCAAATACTTTGCAGTATTCTCAGCATTCATTCATAAAAAGTGTCTTCTCATTGACTTTGCGTGAGAGTCACATTTATCAAGCTGTTGACCTCCATGGTGGCTCTTGATTTTTGCTTTCTATCCCAAACAATTACTCCAGGCTTTTTATGTTAGCCATGAATAGAAATTTAGATGAGAATGTTCCACCAGTAATGTGCATGTATACATTTGTGTGATTATATGTATGTTTTCCCTTTTGTTTCTCTACGGTTTCCATGTCCATTGGTCTCTTGCTAAATTTAAGATTCTGTGAACTGAAGTGAATGAGAAACAATGTTTATATGAGATTCAATGCCAGCCCATCTCAAATTATATTTCCTGCTGGGAAAAATTACATTCATGTATCATTTGTTATTTTGCAATGTATCGCGATATCTTGTGGGTCTACAATTGCCATGACCGTTGCCTTTCTTTGCTGAATGAATCATCGGAGATTATTGCGTGGCAAATTACACTCTCCGACACCATTCCTATCTGCAGCACGATGAAACGAGGTGACTGCTTGGTCCTCTAGAATTAATAGCCTATTACTGTAACATAGGATATCATCTAGGGTCTGTATTTAGTTGCATTGTGTCACAGAAAAAACAAGATTCTCACAATTAGAATGATTCTCCGGTGAGCGTTATTCTGGGACTTAGTTATTAAAACAAGCAATAATGTTGTTTGCTTCACGTCAGAGTAAAAATGAGAACATGCTTCGTCACGCTTTCATTTTGTTATAGCGAGTGATGGTTGATTCGGAAAATAACATTTCACGTGATACCAAGACGAAGCCAAAAAGAGCTGTAATAATCATAAGTACCTCTGAAATGAAAATCAATTGTTACAAACGTATTCAGGTTGTGAAAAGCCGACCTAGCCTTTAAAAGCTAACTCACTTTCAGTGTAAGTCCTAGAGTGTAGAATGGAAACACCTACAAACGCCAGTCAGGTGATTTCAAAAGTCAGCCATCGGCACAGATGATGTTGACAGTTTCAGGAAGTTTGTGATGATGTATAATGGAGTATTATCAGGTAAGGAAATCAAAGGGAAACACTGCAAGGTTCAATGTGATAAGGCACTCACTGCAATTCGAAGCAAACACCGAGTACAACTGTCGAAAGGTATTGTTTTATTACCCAACAATACTTGTTCTCATAGCACTGATCACTGATGAAGTCCTCTAGAAATTGAATTTAAGGTAGTGGGATATCCTATATTTCGTCCTATACTTTATTTTCTTCACATTCATCCGTTTGATGCACTAACACGATGTTGGTTTTACACAAACCAAGAAGTGAATGAAATGATGCACATGTAGCTCATCACTGAACTGCAAAACTTTTTCTCAGGACATTTAGAAATGCTTCAGACAGAAATCGAAATGTAACTAGTCACTCATAGTGACTCGACAAGAACACGTGTAATCATGTGAGCGTCACATATCTCTACAGGAAAAGGGAAAACTTATGAATGGATAAGAACTCACCTTCGTAAAATTAAATATATTTACTCTCAAAATATAAGTTAACAAATCATGAATTATAATGGCTTGGATTTCAAACTTCCCCGCTTTTGTCACAAGGTGAAAAGTCTTTAAGTTAGGGTTTAAGTGTAATCTAGCATTGTCTTGGTTCCTATATCATCGATACCTGGACTCTGACCATAGAAGATGGCTCTATTTTCTCTACTTTGAAGATACAAAATTATATGTATGTGAATGTATGCGCGTGCGCGTGTGTGTGCGCGCGCGTGTGTGTATGTATGTAGGAATATGTTAAGTGAATTAGCTTAACACTTTTAACATTTGAATTGAAATGAAGGGTTAGCGGCTATCTGTCCGTCTTTACATTTTGAGTTCAAATGCCGCCGAGGTCGACATTGCATTTCATCCCTTTCATGGTCAATAAAATAAGTACCAGTTGAGTACTAGGGTCGATGTACGTGACTTACCACTCTATCGAAATTGCTGGCCTTGTGCCAAAATTTGAAATCAATACTCGAATTGAAATTCTCATGGTGTACTCAAATTATATCTTTGGTTCTGATGGATTTTCGAAATACATCCATATGTACACTTTAAGTTACATATATATACACACATAGATATCTAGTTTGAGAGATGTGTACGTATGTATGTATATGTACATGTGTGCGTGTGTGTGATTATATGTGTATATATATTCTTAAAAAAATTATTGTTGAAATATAGTCATAAATTTTTCAACAAAATTTCACTGTTTGTTGGAAGCTTAATGAATTACAAAACCGCACGTGTGTGTTAAGAGTGACAACTATTCTTGTGATCTCCGAGTTACAATAAACAGAAATTAATTGCACCACAAAGACTTAAGTTGGATTATTCACTACTATGGTAGCTCAATGTATTCTTTTTTTATATGTAAATCATTGCATTAACTTATCACGTTGTTAGAGAATTAAAGAAGATATTATTTGATCTCTATGGATTAGATGAGAATTGAAAAATATAAATCTACATCAATATGTTTGAACTTTAAAGGTTTAAAACATTTCTGTCATATTTCTATAAATGTGTATTTTATTAATGCAAAAGAAATCAATAAAACTTGCGCCTGGCATATCTCATAGAAAAGAGAGTAGACACCATCCTCTATGTATGTGTGTCTATGTGTTTTATTCTGCATACAAAGAAAAATATGTCTTGTATAGACAAAACAACTTAGATTTTTAGAGAATTGTGAGATGGATTTGATATTTTTGACATTCATGATTTACCCAAGGGCATTTTTTTTCGTTTGTTCTTTATCTCATAATTTTAAAGTACAACTGAACAGAAGCCGTATGACAATAAAAGTAGCTATAATGTAAACGGTATCAAATTCTTTGTTTTTATCGCCATATCATAATCATCCCCCATATAATACCATCATCTTTTCATCATATACGCACAAAGCTAAAAGTTTGAGAGGAGGGGAGCAGTCGATTATATCGACCCCAAGTCGGATTTCTTTCAGCGTGTCACGTTCTCAGTTTAAATACCTTTATTCATCCTTGCCATTCATAATTTCAGCCTCGATAAAATGAGTACCAATCAAGTCGATGTAATCAACTTCCCCTCAGCCTCAAAAACTAATGGCTTTGTTCAGAATTTGAAACAACTATTATCATTATTATTACTGTCCTCTACAAGTCGGGCAACAGGATCGGTGGATGTTCCACTTTAGGTATTTACAGAGGGTTAGTAGCGGAGAAGTGCCACGATGTCCTCGAGGAGACCCTAAGTGTCGACAAAAACGAACTGGCAAATCTATTCCGTAGGACTTTCCGGTTACGGACTGTTATGGATAATTTCCAGATGCGCTGTCAGACGGGCTTGTCTGAGGCGCTCGCAGAGCGACGAAACCGTTCTGTATGCACTTCTTTAGTATCCAGGAATTGCTGACTTGTGGAGTTATGTCAAACAGCTGCTGTCTCGTGTAGGACAGATCCGTCTGTCGTCCGAGTCCATAACAATGATTGCCCCGCTGCCATCTTTTAATTGGGATGGCAAACCATTATTCTTATGTTTGGTAGCTGTGGTGAAACTGATTGTCTGGTGGACGAGGCTGAAAGGAACGAGGACAGAAACTGTCCTCCTTGGTAAAGACCTCATCGACTTTTTGAAGTTTTACTTGAAAAGGAAAGTGAGGGTGAAGAGGAAGGTGCTGTCCTCAACCGAATTAAGTAAAAAGTGAGTGAAAGTTGTAAAAATGGCAAGAGTGGATGGTACCACTCTGTGTAGACCTGTGAGAAGAAAGATGTTGGAGTGAGCTCTCGTCCTTGGTACTCAGGGTGATCTTTGATGATGGGGTTCCTTGATTGTCCCTAGAGGTCGTCTGAATCAGGGAGTTCCCCATCACCATCCTCCCCCACATCCTTTTCTAGTGTCATATACTATGTATACTTCTCTTCTAATGTATACCGTGTATATTTTTTATTTTATGATTCCGTTATATGTAAATCCCCACACTTTATGTCTGTATTGTATTGTCCCCTCATCCTTCACCCTGGTAGCAAGTTAAACAAATCATTATCATTATTATTATTATCATTATTATTATTATTATTATCATTATTATTATCATTATTATTATTATCATCATCATCATCATCATTATTATTATTATTATTATTATTATTATTATTATTATTATTATTATTATTATTATTATTATTATTATTATTATTATTATTATTATTATTAAGGCGGTGAGCTGGGAGAATCGTTACCACGCCGGGAAAAATGTTTACTACTATTCTGTCTATCTCTCACGTGCTAAGTACATATTCTGCCGAGGTCTACTTTGCCTTTCATCCTTTCATGTCGATAATTTAAGTACCTGTGAAACACTGGGGTCGATGTAATCGACTAGTCCCCTCCACACAAATCTTCAGGCCTTGCGCCTTTAGTAGAAAGGATTATTATTATTATTATTATTGTTCAGTAGTTTTATTTTTATAACGTGCTTTCACTTCACTACCGAGCGCAGCTCTGTGTGCCTTGGATATGCGCTGTAGTTTGCTGTGATGCTCTTATGGTTACTGTATTGAAAGTGTTTTGCGTATGATGTGTGCAGTGCCCAGTTGTGCAATTTTCTGTATGTTATATATATTTGTAAGTCCTGGTGTTTTTGTTACGTATTTGTCTGAATATTTTTTTATTATACCTAAGGCACCTACTATGATAGGAATTGTTTCTGTTTTTAGATTCCACATATGAGTTACCTCTATTTCCAGGTTTTTATATTTTGAAAATTTTTCCATTTCTTTTAGGGAAACGTTGTCATCTGCTGGTATTGATACATCAATTAGAAAGCATTTTTTTTTCTTCATGATCTTTGACAACTATATCTGGTCTATTTGCCTTAATTTCTCATATCTGTGTGTATTGGCATATCCCAGAGTATGGTTGCTTTCTCGTTTTCTGTGACTTTTTATGGCGTGTGTTTATGCCATCTTTTTTCTGTTGTTATTCCATAGTGTTGGCATAGCTTCCAGTGTATATAGGTCCCAGCTCTGTCGTGTCTGTGAATATATTCCTTCTTAGCCAGAACTGGGCAGCCAGAGATAATATGATTTATTGTTTCTTGTCCATCTCCACAT
>NC_068992.1:29466856-29468161 GCF_001194135.2 Octopus bimaculoides | reverse complement strand
TAGTGTCCAGTTAAGGATATTGTAGCTGTATTATTATTATTATTATTATTATTATTATTATTATTATTATTATTATTATTATTATTATTATTATTATTATTATTATTATTATTATTATTATTATCATTATTATTATTAAATTTGGGGACGAGTTATAGAATTTTCTTCGTCTTTCTGGGTAAGATATCAAGTGATCAGCAACTGTCTTAATTTTTTCTTGAAATTACAGGAAAACATTTTTTCTTTTTCTTCTTTGTAAGAAAAAGGAATTACTTCTTTCTTACCCGATTTTGACTGTATTCTTCTAGCAAAGAGATGTAGTCCCCTTGAACACAATTCTACCACCGGCCCCATTCAGAATGTGTATTTTTCAAGTTCAAGATGTCCACTGGAAGTAACTCAGGCAAAACTAATTTCACGAGGGGATTATTTGCTCTAAACATTTGCGCTTGTGAGTGAGGGTTGTTATTCATGCGATCGCGGTTGTTTTCATTGTTTATCACCGAGCAAGGTCTCAGAATAAAAGATATTTTTGTTCATGACCATAAAAAATCTTCAAGTTCTAAAATTTGTTACTCTGCTATCAGAAAAGTGCTTCTTTCTTTTAGATTTCGTATGTGTTTGCTCGATTAATCAACGACTTTGCAATGAATTCGAACCAATTCAAGGTTCACAATATCAAAAAAATGAAAAGAGCAAACTAATCTTGCTTTGTAAAAGAACTTTACATGACGCAAACCCTTTTAACGATTGAAAAAATCCTTGGAAAAAGTAATAATCCAAAAGTGGGGAGTGAGTGTCAATGTATTAGCTTCATACTCATTGAAATCCAAAATACTAATAATGGCTTCAACTTCTGGTACAAGGATAGCAGTTTCGGAGGAGATTACATTGACCGCAGTATGTGACTGCTTCTTCTTTAATCGATAGATTGAGAGACAAAACCTACATCTATGGCATTTGAACTCAGAACGTAAAGCCGCAGAAATACCACTAAGTATTCTGCCCACCATGCTAGCGATTCTTCTGCCTAGCCATGTTAATGATAATAATAATAATAATAATAATAATAATAATAATAATAATAATAATAATAATAATAATAATAATAATAATAAAACACAAAACACGAGCAAAACAAAAAACTGTTTTCAGTATTTAAGGAAGCTGACAAATACAAACAAGAAATAAATCTACCTAACAAATACGAAGAAGAAGAAGAAGAAACAACAAAAGCTATAAAACAAATGAAATCCAAACTAAAACTAGAACAGCAACGGACCATGATAAAACGATGGCAAGAAA
>NC_068992.1:29460303-29465998 GCF_001194135.2 Octopus bimaculoides | reverse complement strand
AATATGGGCTACAGCAAATATTCTGCTCAATACCACAGATTTGCTTGTCAGTTGTTTGACCTTAACAGGTGGAGTATGTCCCTTGGTGGCTGACAATCTGTGCATCTCTGATCATGCGCTGTTAATCTTGATATCGCGCACATTCGGTTTTGATAAATGTGCCTGGTGTACCCTTATCAGACGGGTAGTAACGATGGGTATACTGGGCTTCGTATATTTCACACTAGTGTCACTTTGATGACATGCACTGCTCTCTCTCTCAATAATAATAATAATAATAATAATAATAATATTAATAATAATAATAATAATAATAATAATAATAATAATATGCCCTGATTCAGTAACCAGACGGTGGCTCTCATGGTTTCGGATCTTAATTGAATGCAAGTGTTATCATTTACATTGTTTTGTCTTGGTATGAAAGATTAGCAACAGCAAATATTCAGCTCAGTACCACAGATTTTCTTGTCAGTTATTTGACCTTAACCAGTTGAGCATTTCCCTTGGTGGCTGATATGCATCTCTGATCATGAGCAGAAGTAGTGTGGGAACATCATACCCATGTACATTATTTACATTTGACAGATATTTGTCCTCATCTTGTTTGTTGTTAACACAACGTTTCGGCTGATATACCCTGCAGCCTTCATCAGGGGTCTTGGGGAGAATTTTAACTGAGCCCCCACCTGCAATGTTATGCTTTGTTTATCTTGATATGAAATCACCATGTGGCGCGCATATGGTTGCGATGCACGTGCCTGGTGTACCCTTATCAGACTGGTATTCGTGATGGGTATATTGTGTTTCATATATTTGTACCCCAGTGTGACTTTGATGACATGTGCTACTTTATCATTCAATAATAACAATAACAACGAAACGCCCATGTTTCCAAAGGTGAATTATTCAAATTCCAAAGAATTCCTCTTAATACATTGCTATGAAACCCTCACTCACTACTTATTCTCGTAATCAAACATAGATATATTCACAGCCACCAAGACAAATCATTTATATGATAGCACATCCAATGACTTGTAATGCATAGGAACCTCTTAAGCGGGATGATCTACTCGACCTAAAGAAAATCCTAACTGAGCTGCAAGTTCGTGCGCTGTTTATCATGATATGAGATCACCAAGTCGCCTACATGTGGTCCTGATGCATGTGTTTCATGTAACCTTATTAGTCAAGTAGTTATGATGTGTATATTGGAAAAGGGAAATCTTATGAATGAATATTTTAGAAATCACTTTTGCAAAATAAAACATATCTACCCACCATATATAAGATAACATGTAAGATAATAATCGGGTATGTTAAAATATTATATAAATAAAACAAAGGATAACTATAAAATTATATAAAACCCAATAGTTTTTTTGTGTGTGTGTGTGTGTGTGTGTGTGTGTGTGTGTGTGTGTGTGTGTGTGTGTGTGTTTTAAGATGAAAAAAGCGAGGATATCTCATCCGTCATTGAAGAAAACCGACCGACAAAACTGGGCGAAAATATGCCACTTTCGCTTTCTGTTACAAACTGAAACTCCAGTAACTGAAAGCACCTTTGAACAACTCTGATGTCAGGTTGGGCAAGCATTATTACATAATCTCTACAAAGTTGTAGCATGATTGAACATAGCTTTGTTGAGTGCTATTCATTAGCAGTTTATCCTTTGAATATTCCACAAAATTATTTTTAATCCTCCTAAAACCTTAGTCAACACATAGCTATGCTTCAGCTTTCTCGATTATTTTAGTTTTATCAATAAAGAACTGTAGCTCTTAATTCAAATCGAATTAATATATTCTTGTTTTTTTTTTTTATTTGTCTTCTCTCTGTCTCTCACTCTTACTACTGCTCTGATAGAAAGTTGGGGCTCCCAAAGGTGCCTGTCATAAGTCAGTGCTACCTCCTCTAGCACATTGTCTTTTATGAGACAGCCACTAGACAAAAAGATAAGCTTAACTACCTTACATTACAAACGAAAGTGGTAAGGCGTTCTTTATGATGGACTCGGCCGACGTTCGATAACAAACGATAACATGAACGGCACAAATCAATTCTCTTCGGAATCTGAACGAGAGCATGTAGAACAGGTTCTTGGATTTGAGCGGTTAAACAGGATAAACTCTGTTAATGACCTGTATAGTTTATGTCGGAACTTGTAACTTCATCTGTTGCACTGTTATTTCAATATTTCTCAGAAGTTGGCCTAACCCCGAGCCTAAATGACTTCCAAAACAGACTATTCGAAATTTCATTATTGACGTTGAAAATCGTTCCCAGGTCACTGAGGCTTATACCCCTCACTAACCTTTAAGTTGGGCGGTTCACGGTCAATATCACCCATCTGGTAAAGGGAAATGTACGCCTTGCATCATACTAGATGTTATAGATTTAACTGCAAACTGCGCTCAACTACGATCTGCTGCTCATACAAAGAGACGAGCTACTGAAAATCATCTCGTTAGCTTGTTGATAGTGAGGTAAATTAATAAACTTAAACAGAAAGTTAACAAAGCATTTTGAATCAATTTCTATGATAGATTTCATCGCAAATTTGGCTTTAGCTATAAACCCACACCTATACACTTCTATAAATTGTGACCTCTGGATCTGTCAATTTTATCATGCTAATTAATATCTAATATTTTGTAAATCATAAAGGAATAAATCTTAACTTAATTGAGGGGAACATTAGGTTTTATGAGTTCTAAATGCTTTGGTTTTAACAAAGGTTTTGAGAAATTTTTCCAATGTGTACTACATCATACAAAATGAAAACTGAAACAGGCATTTAGACCCGAGCAAAAGCGTTAATATTAATTAGATTGTCTGTAAGTGAGTTAGTTTGAATATAGCCAACACCGAGAATGATAATGGAATAATGAATAACAAAGGTATTCAGAGTTGCTTAACATAAGAGATACTTGCTATAATAAAGTTCAGATGTATGAGAAACGCAAAAGTATACTAGACTCAAAGTGAGCATTAAAAATAGTAATTAAATTACACACTGCACTTAGTTACTATGAACATGAAAACTTACCTTTCAATGCAAACAACATCCGATACATTATGTATGATAAAACCTGAAATTGTTCTTATTTGACTTTGTATTAGCAGGGTTATGAAGAATGGTTGATATAGTAAGACGTGGGAGAAAATTATAAGTTACTGAGTGAACAACAAAGGTTGTTTACTCATCATCGTCGCTGAGATTGCGATTGGTTAGATATAGGTTAACCCTGATAGATCGGAAATATGATCGGAGATAGAGACGGCAATATCTAATGTGTATCGTTTTTCTTAAACAATTGCAGTATGTCATAATGTGATTTCTAGTATATTTAACGCATATTTCTAACAGGTCTGGTGGGGATGATGATGCTCTCTCATTGTCTCTGAATACAGTTATTTTTGTAATCATACAACAAATGTTTCTAATTTAAGCGCAAGTCCAGCCTTTTTGTATGGAGTGGGATTATACATTATCATTTGTCCTAGTACTTAACTAGTAGTTTGTTTTATCTACCTTGGAGATATGAAAAGCAAAGTCGACATCAAGGCTTGAAGAAATGCAACAACGCATTTTGTTCGACGCTTAATCTATTCTGTCTCTCACTGCCTTAAAAAGTATATCACATGGGACTTCTATGATATTTAACAAATCAACATGTGAACACCTAATTATATTTCTCCAGCATATTTCAATGTATTTTCTAACCTGCCTTTGAAATACGCTATCTTTGCTACCTTGGCTTATGGAATTAACTCATATATATGCTCTCATTTACCCCTCTTAACTATCATTTACCTTCAGCTATTAACATCATTCTGATGTTTTGTTCTCTTTAGCGAGAATATCCAAGATTATAATATGATAAAGTAAGCATATGAAGTACAGCGGGAGCATTTAAATTTAACACATTGTTTTCTGTGATGTGGCAATAGACTTAAAATCAAAGTCATAAAATCATTAAATCAAAAGATTGTAACATGCTCTGGCAATACTGGCTATGGGATGGTTGAACTTGTTAGGGCCGGGTAAAAATGACTAGTGGTATTTATTTGTAAACTTTTCCTAAAATCTATTCTCATCACACGCCGTTGTTTCTGTGCCTTCCAGGATCGATAGAAAAAATTAGCGTAATCAACTAATACTTGTGTTTCCACTGTTTGAAATCTCAAGACAATCGTTTTTATAGTTTCTTAGTATGTAAGGATAGACGATGTTATCAGCCCAGCTACAGTATCCCGATGAACAGAAATCCAAGTATCATTACATTTCAATGATGTAGTTATGTAACAGTGACACATAAATCATATATTTATGATGATATGAGTCATTCCTAAGTAGATAGGTTTCTCTTTTTGCTTGTCTTATTTGTATTTACTGACATTACCCATGTGAATGTTTGAATCCAAAAAGTTGCTTGACACAAGCCATTGCAATTTCTTCCAACACGTTGTCTCGTTGCAACAGCACATGATAAAAGAAACTTACCGAAGAACAATTTGACACTTGATACAAAATGTATACGGCTTTCGCAGATTAGAAATTAGAAATGTTTACGTGAATACATTTAGTGATCGTGTCAGAGCATGGTTTAAGCAGTCACCCTGTAACATATAAAATTACTTGAAATCTTCAAATGACATCCCTATTCTACATAAATATATTTCAGATAGTAACAGAGCGCATATATATTCAGTCGAAAGGTTTTAAATAACAACTTATTTGACATCAGTCATTCTCTGTCACCTTAAGTAAGAGATTACACATTCGATCACTAGATAACATAAATGTCAGACATACTTCGTCTCAAAACCAACGGAGTAATCACATCTGGAACGCATTTGAACGTATTTCCTCTGAATGTGGAATAATTAGGAATATAGCAAAACCAATGTGATATATTGGAGGAGCTAAGAGCATTCCAATAATAAAATTTCTAATCTTTGAGTAAAATGTTATAAATTAATGACAAAAGGAAACATTTAAAAACGCACAGTTAGAAAATTAATAGCATTCTGACAATTGCCGACGGCTTAGTGAAGCTAATACTGGTGAAAATTTACAGTATATATTTTTGTATAATTTGAACAAACAAGGGAGGCCTTACAAATACTAGTTCATTATAACACACAATTAAACAGAACTCTTGTAAATAAAGAAAATAGACATTAAGTCTACTGAAAAAGATTTCATTGATTTTCAAAGAAGTGTTGGAATTAGAAATAAGAGACGTAGAGAATAGTATGATAATATATGCAGAGACAGCACATTAGAGACAAAACGTCAGGTCGGTGGTGTCAGTGTGTGACAGATAAAGGATATTCAAGTGTGATCGTATGAGAAAGAGAGAAAATTGAAAGTGTGAGTTAGTCTATGTGTGCAAGCTAAAGTGTGAGAGAATAATTGTGAGTTTAAGGAAATGTGATGGTTAATTAATGTGTGAAAATATGAGAGAAAGTACATGATATGAATGTTGATATGTTATAGTTTCATGCAAATGTTTCTTGTCAGGTGTTTTATATTAGTCTCACAACAATAAGAAACTCAAGACCAATCCTTGTTTGTCAGAAGGTCATCTACTGATTCGGAGATCTTACTATGTAGCTATACTACTCTGTATCTTTGCTAACAAGAAAGGTATCAATACAATGTCGCTTGTAGATTCTATAAGC
>NC_068992.1:29445303-29455303 GCF_001194135.2 Octopus bimaculoides | reverse complement strand
TGGAAACGGAAGAAGCTATCTATTAACATGTTGAAAATTACGTTCAGGCTAAAATAAATTATCTGATGCAGTTATCAGTGCATGAAGTAACGAAGAAAAAAACAGATAAGAAAGAAGTGATAGTAAATCCAGCATTAAAAAAATACGTAATGACAATTATGTTGATGATAGGTATTAACTACATGTATAAAATGTCAGCGACATGCAATACACTTTTGAGCTGAATTCTTACATCGTCACAAGTGTTCAAATTTTAGGCAGAGTTAATATCGAGCTGACCAACAATAGAACGTAATGAACCAAGGACTTGGCTACAATGTGGTAGAACGAAATGCAAGAAATGGCAGTTAGATTAACTTTCTAATAGTCAAGCATTTTAATAGGAAAATATCATGGAAGATTTCTCAATCTAGATATATTGGAAGGTTTTTCTGTAATCAAATGCATAACACCATAGCTTTTGTTAAAATTCCTTTGGACAAATGAATGATTGTGTGTGACAACAAATAAGGAATATAACCATATTGGATAAAAGACTGTAAAATATTTGGGATGTCGAAATGATTTTGATAAGAGCTTTGAGGCTCAACAACAACGAACAACGAGTTATTAAAGACTGACTCCTCTCCAATAGGATTTGGACTCACAAAATTACAACGCATAACTAAATGCCACAGAAAACTTTGTTCTAAGCTCTTCCATGTCAGGTTTTCTATTTTTTCGAGTTAGAACAATAGAACTCAACAGACAAAATGAGACATTCAATGGAAATTTACATTCTTTCTTGTATATAATCAATATAATTTCATAGCGTTTTATGAGGAAAATAATCATTCGTACACACTTCGGGTACATGACATGAATTTATAACACTTTAAATTATATACTATATTCGTTCACAAAATTCCAGCATATACAAAATTATACACAATCTAAGATAAACACACAACACATACACACGCAAATGCATACATATATATACATAATATTAACAAGAAAATGTTTCACTGGTTGTGAGTAAGCCTTCCACCTAGTGTTTCTTTTTAGATACAACTATACATAGTACCACACACACGCACATACACAAACACATATTATATACTACCATATGCGGAACTCCTTGAGCAATCTGCAATATACGCATGCCGGTTACAGGTATCGTTCATAAAAGTATTACATATCGTGGCCAGTTTCACCGAGATAATTTGGACGAACTTAAATCGAGCATTTTAGTGTCACTACAGCTATTTAAATAAATACATCCACAAGCAAAACGTGGGTGCCATACAACGTTGTGTGTGTGTGTGTGTGTGTGTGTGTGTGTGTGTGTGTATTGAGCGCCACTTCATAATGCCAAAGTTCCCCAAATCACCATCAACAACTAGAAAGAGACACTGGAGTAATTCCAAGCTGTCATTCACCAAATACCATATATAAATGGCGGTTTCAAATAATGAATGTGAAGCAAAACTAACAGTGGTATTCCAGCCGTTCTGGAGTATAATATATATACACTCTTTTACTCTAATATTTTACAAGTTTCAACTCTCGACCTGAAACTAGTAAAAGAGTGAAGATTGAGAGAATATATATATATCATATACATACATACAAACATACATACAAGCATACATGCAAACATACATGCCTGCATGCATGTACACGTACGTACGTATATACATACATACAATGAAGGAGCTTTGGATCTAGGTTAGAAACTGGCCGTTACTCTATTGGCAAGAAATCTTGAAATAAAATTGAATGACATACATACTTGCATAAATACATACATACATGATATTATATAATGAAATCCGTCGGAAAAATAACCCCGAGGGCAAAGAAATACGAACCAGCCATAGCCACTCATAATAAAAATGAGTACTGGTTGAATGTCCCAGTGAAGGCCTCAATAACATGTAAGCACAACAGACCTAATATAATGATTCGGGATAGAGAATAGAAACTGTGTAAAGTTGTAGATATCAGCTGCCCAGCGGATGGTAACAAAACTTATGATCACTGAAAAGGAGAATACCTACGCTGAACAATTACAAGTTCAGGTTTATACCTGTCATTATTATAGTACTGAGATATGTAACACACTGCCTAAATATTAGGCTTCTAAAAATTAGGCTTCTCAAAATCTGAACAAAGAAAGCTGATTCGAAGACTACATATCCAAACCATTACTGGAACTATAAAAATTCATAAAACTTTCCAGAAGTTTATCATTTAAGTATATACTATTATGTCTAGATATGCAAGTATATGCATGAGAAGACAAACATAATACAGAGCATACAAACGTGTACGCATGCATGCAAACATACATACATACATACATACATACATACATACATACATACATACATGCATGCATGCATGCATGCATGCATACATACATACAAAATACCTTGTTCGTGTTAAAGTTCCAATGAAGGAGCCTTGGATTTAGGTTAGAAACCGACTTTTTCTCTATTGGCCAGAAATCTTGAAATAATACTGAATAATGACATACGTACAAATATACATACATATAGAAAGAGAGATAACAAATCGTATGTTAGGCACCCGATAGCTTCCCGGTAAAGCACGTTTGTTTTCAGTTTTCGTTTGGTATTTGATTAATGAGAGAGAAGGAAGACAGAAGATAAGAGAATGTTTATTGATGACTACAATATTTGTTGATCACTACAATTGTTTCGACCCATCTAGCATCAATCCCTACATGTGTCTGTGTATATGTGTGTGCGCGCGCGCATTGTAAATTTGAATAAGTGATGCAATTATTCAAGGGTCGAGTGTTTCATACACGGAGCTAACTATGTTATCATAAGTGCCACAGACGAAACCAGCAGCCTTTAAGTTACTTATGTAGCCTTATAGCTAATAAATATTGAAATAAACTTGCGTATATGTTTAGGTCCGCATGAGTGTTCTGTGTTTATATCAGTTGCTATATGTATACTTCTATGTATTTGATGCTTGTGTGTATGTATTTGTGTGAGTGTATGCATGTGGTTGTATTAGATATCATTTCATTCATATACCCTTGAGATATATTTGGTCATAAACATACACATATGCAGACTTAAGCCCATACACAGAGGTATAATTATAATGAAAAAAGAAAAGACATACATAACTTACTGACAAAGAACTATGTGCATAGTGATTAAAATATATATGAAAATATATATATATCGAATTTAATCATATTCTATGATCGTGTAAGTATATGTATATAAAAATGTTACTCATGCGCACGCGCACATACTCACACACATATAGATATACCTACATACATTCATGCAAACACATATATATGTGCGCATATATATATATATATAGACACACGCAAACACACATACCAACACACGCACACAAACACACTCATGCAAACCAAACACACACAAACACCACTAACACACACACGCATGTGTGTGCGTATATGTGTGTTGTGTGTATTTATGTATATATGTCTGTGCATTTATGTATATTTATGTACATATGTGTGTGTATTTATGTATATGTATATAATCTAAATTGCATACTTGTATACTTAAGCTACGCCAACACTCTTGAAATTCAGTCAAATTTTCCTTGCCTGCATAGAATTTTGCCAATGTCTTTCCCATTTTCAGCAATACAATGTACTTCAAAATTAAAACTCGGTGTTAACTTTGCTCTTAAATCCCCAAGGTTATGAAAATGCTCGTAAATAAAAATCTGTTTCGTAATCTATAAACCAACTGACGCACCAGTAAACCATATAATGTCTGTGTGTATAGATCTGTTGGTGAGCTAGCACCATTTATCATTATTTCAGAGTGTTCCATATTAAAGGAGGTATTGCTGTGTCAAGGCATACACTTATACAGCAAGTTGTAGATTAATACATTAGATCGACTTACTGAAAAGAGAAAAGTTTAATTGAAATCGACATAAGTTTAAACAACTATTTTACGCCGTATCATTGTGGTTTCGACTGTGCACAATGTATGCTGTTTGCTGTTTGTGCTGCAGCAGTGGTGTTGGTGATGAAAGTACTTGCAGTCGTGGTGTAGTTAGATAACTGTTCCAGTAGTTATTGTATTTATGTATTCATATCGTAGAAATTGTCAGTGGAAGATTGAACTCATGGTGCTCATGGTGATTTTGTTATTTCATGATAGCATTGATATCAGAATATACCGAAGCGATTTTTAGTTGGTACGCAGATAATGATGACGTGAAATGGGAAATGCATGCTAATGACTCACTTATCATTTTCAGAGCGAAAATTTGGGTTTTACGAAATTCCTTCCTAAAAGTTTCATTATATGCCCAACTTACTCTGTAGTGCCTTAAACAAGAAAACGAACTTGCTATATGATAATGTATTTGAATGAAATAACAGTCTATTTTGATTGTTTTTGATCTTATGTCTCTTTAAAGCGAAACAGCAGCGACAGTGTATCCTATGTGACAGAAAATCTAACCTACCCGACTCAGTCAACTTCTTTTTGATACTGAGTTTATTTCTCTCATTAGAAACCTCTACTGCACTTTCTGTATAGATACATGCTATGGAAATTGGCTTCGCTACGTCAAACAACATTTCTTTCGACCGTAAGAATTTTAACCAAAGTAACGTTGTCTTCGACATAAGAAAATCTTTCAGCATTAATATTCTCGATAACCAGCAAAGAAATACCTTTGTCAAATGGCACGTCCAAGTATACTCTGTCGAGTTGAATGCTACTGCACGACTACTGCATTGCTGCATATGTCGTTCCTGTTGTTTAGTTCCACCGATATATCTTTAGCAATTGTGTATCAATGGATTAGTTATTTTTGCAGCCATTTTTTCTACAAAACCGATATACATGCTACTACCTCTATCAAAGCACTTTAATAAATACCATGCTAATTTCACCACTTCATATACACTACATAGAAAACTCACGTTACGCATACACAAACTCCAGGAACGATGTTCTAGAAAACATTCCCGAGACATAGCCTAGTTTCATGACAAGAACTAAATTTTAATTTCATATATCTAAAAGACACACTACAATACAACCGCATTACTCCTCATAACTGAAACCTTTTAAACAGGAGAATAATTTTCATAGTTATGTAGTTACAAGATAACCAACACTATATTTAAGGTTAGTCTTTCACTTCCATGACGTATTTCAGCTCTTATTACCCACTAACCGTTTACATAGAACAGTATTTTCCAGATCTGAGCATTTGTAATACGTCAGTGATAGTGTTACTGCTAAATAGACAAATGCTTTCGAACACTTCCAGAAACATCCCTTTAATTAATTTGGAAACATTTATTCTGCAATGTACTACAACCACAACGAGGAAACAATAGACTCTGTACTGTTTCTCTCAATTATTAAACTGTTTGCCGCCGCGCTCACATAATTACATAGAATTCATTTGTCACCTATGTTTTACATCTTTTCTATATCTTTTCTCCGAAACTTACGTCAAGTACTTCGTCTGGCCGTATATCTCTGGAACAACAATACTTTGAAACTGCCTTCCGTCCTTCATTCGGACAGTAAGTAACGACCTACAAAACCTCTAATTAAATATCGTCTTCTGCAAAGTGAGAAGGCAGTTATGGATTATTAACTCTTTATCTTCGTCAGAGTGATGCAAAAATATTTAAATATGCCGTCTTAATCAGCATAAACTAAGTAATTCGGCAGTGTTCAATGATATGCATGTTTAATTATTTCTATGGACTTAATATGCAAATTGCTTTAGATTTATTGCGGACGAACAATGCGCTAACCACTGTTTTACGTCATTAAAAATCCAATTATTTTATTCTTTGAATGCGGACAGATTGCGTCAAAAGTTTATCAAAAACACTGTAGAATATTTGTGACGATATAGAAGAGTAGATGTATTCAGAGTTCATTTTTATCAGTTCCATCATTGTGCTTCCTCATTGTCTGTGTTGCATAAAGACAGCGAACGATGAAACAAAAATTACAACTTTTTAAAACGTCACCTCAATCATCAATTTAGAGACTACTGTTAGTTATCTTGGCGATAAATCATTAACTGAAGTTGCTATCAAAAGAAATACCAGGAAAGTTTTGCGTTCTCTTCTCTTCTGATGTGCTGAAGGACACGCATCAGATGACGATAATTTGATGAGCTGAGATAGATAATGTTAAATATTGTACTTAAAAATACAAAGGAACGTTCAGAAAACCTAGAAATACACTGTTTCACAGAGAAAGAGCAAAGGAAACTGATGCCGATTCTCCAAATCCAATCTGTTAGTGGCACAGTGATAATTTGTAAGACATTCTAAATAATCACCACCTGAGATTCCTAAGTGAATAGATGCACACACTTGAGTGTATGCATCGACGGTTCAACCAACACATCAGTTCAGCTACATATTTAGACATCGACAACTTTCTTAACTTATAATGTATTACTGATTGTTAGCGACCGTCTTGAACTCTCTAAAGAAGAACTTTAAAAACTTGAAGAAAAATCATACATACATAGGCGCAGGAGTGGCTGCGTGGGAAGAAGGTTGCTTTCTAACCACATGGTTCTAGGTTCAATCCCTTTGCGTGACACCTTGGTCATGTTAGGCCCTTCCTAATCAGAAATATAAACTAGTACAGATAAGAAATAGTGGTCAGGCTAACTGATGAAAAAATATTTTTGCATGACAGTGAGTTTTCTATGCAATATATACAGAGTAGTGAAATTAGTATGATATTTGTGAAAGTATTTTAATAGAGGTAGTAGTATGTAGGTCGGTTTTGTAGAAAAAATAGCTGCAAAAATAACTAAAGTAAGTAAAGCTTACATATTCCGTTTTGATAAAACATACTCACCCATACATGCATGCGTACACACTTGAACATTTACATACACACCTACACACACACATACACACGCATACACACACAAACAAACACACATACATCTATATATATATACAGAGAGGGAGAGAGAGAGAGAGAGAGAGAGAAAGAGAGAGAGAGGGAAAGAGGGAGAGAGAGAGAGAAAGAGAGAGAGAAAGAGAGAGAGAGAGAGAACGAGAGAGAGAAAGAGAAAGAGAGAGAGAAAGAGAAAGAGAGAGAGAGAGACATATTTAAGTATGTTCATATATACACATACATTTAGATGAAGTGAGAGATAGAATGATAGATAGACACATCGATAGGTAGAAAGATATAGAAGTGTGAGTTGTGGGGGTCTCTGTGTGTCTGTCTGTGTGTCTGTGTGTGAGAGTCTGTGAGTGTGTGTATGTGTGTGTGTGTCTGTGTGCATGTGTGTGTGTCTATGTGTGTATGTGCATGTGTGTGTATATGTGTGTGTGTATGTGTGTATGTGTGCGTGCGTGTGTGTGTGTGTGTGTGTGTGTGTGTGTGCGTGATACGACACCGCTATACAGTGAATTCTTTGAAAGTTCTCGAGACAATTACTTCTTAACTTTCATTTGCTTTCCTTACTGTCAGGTTCAATATTTACTCAAATGTTGCATCTTGCTTTAAATTGCTCCCCAAATCCATGTTATTGCCAAGAATGGTTGGCAGCAACCATCTCCATGTCCAAGTTGGTTCTATGCCATATGTAGTTGGAAAGGGTTATTTAAGGATATTTGCTTTACGTACATGTAGATATTTATTGCCCACTGTTATTTGTATATTACCTGAAGCAAAATCTGGAAATTCATTTGTCTTTTTTAGGATTATAGATTATAAAATGTATCGATATATGTTGTATAAATATTATGCGAACCGAGAGACAAGACGGCATTATTTTAATTGACAAAAGCAGACATTTTAGCCCTAAAAGGTGGCCTCTTGATAGTAACTGGATCTGCTAGAAACGGCACCCTAATTCCTTACTACTGCACAATACTGTATTAAAATCCTGTATCTTTAGATATTGAAAAAGTATCTAGACACCCTTGGATTGCTTGCCATCAACCTTCTATTAGATAACGATAGATTTACTGATTAAAAAACAACAAAATGAGAGATTATCTACATATTCTTTCGACCTATTAGAAAGGGCATCCCAATCTCCCTCAGAAGGCATCTTTCCTGTATTGTATAACGTATTCTTAAATACAATAAGTAACATCACCTAAAACTGAATTTGACTGTCATCTTTGGAATAATCGTAAGCCTGATTGTTGTTCCGTTCAGAAGGAAGTCTTCTACTCTCAGCATAAATACTTGAAAATCTTGATAAGCTGCAGGCTCGTGCGTTCGTGAGTGTATGGGCATGTGTTTATTATAAATACATTGAACAAAAAAGAAAATAGAAAGACAACACAGTTGTGACAGGGTTTTACAAATACTGTATTAGCTTAGCGTTTTAATGGGAAGAGACTCTTAACTTTTCAGCTTTTAGTACCTCATCAGAAGATTGTGAAAAGCACATGAGAGCAAGACAGAGATATAGTTAGTAACGGGGAAAAAACGAGTGAGGAAATAGAAAACAAGCGGGAATGCTGTTTTATGGAAATTTAAGAAGGTTGGAAATGTGGCTGGATGTCCAAATATAGGAATATATCCTTGATTGGTATATGGGGGAAGTCGTGTGTGTGGTGTTTTGGTTGTATGCATGCACGTTCAAATATGAAGGTGCGAAGTATAGTAGCGTGAATTTGTTCTTAATTGTTAGTGAGGGAAGTGTGTATGAAAAGAGGTGTAAACCACTGCGAGTGCGAGGAAAAATTATCAAAGTTTGATATGTGCTAACAGACGAAACTCTTGGCACCTAAGTCATTGTGTTGCTTCTGTTAAATATAAATATCAATTTGCATGTGTGTGCGCGCGTGCGTGTGCGTGTATTCAAATATAAATATATATATATAAAGGGATACCATAAACAAAGTATCCTTAATTATATTTTCAGCCTTACTTGAAGGAAGAAAATAAAATCCTAATGGCCTATCGCTACCGACTGTCTATTGTATGGTGTGACTAATGTTAACGCACGTATGTTTTTACACTACAAATAAACATTATTTTGTTATAGTGTCTTCAGAGAAGTTATGAATGATTTCGTATGAACACAGTACACGTATAGATGTTAATGTTTTTATTCTAACTTTATGAACTGAATTGTTTTGGCCCTACATGAACTTCTATTTCACCGGATATATTTGGTTCTATATTGCTAAAATCGAAACACCAAAGCCGGGTAGCATGCATACGGTAAGCAGTTTGAATTTATTTTTAATATGTACTGCTTCTGCTGTAGCTGCTGGTACTACTACTACTACTACTACTACTACTACTACTACTACTACTACTACTATTAATAATAATGATAATAATAATAATAATAATAATAATAATAATAATAATAATAATAACTACACCGGGGAAGTTTAACACTACACCGGGGAAGTTTAACACTACACCGGGGAAGTTTAACAAACTACACCGGGGAAGTTTAACAGACTACACCGGGGAAGTTTAACAGACTACACCGGGGATGTTTAACAGACTACACCGGGGAAGTTTAACATACTACACCGGGGAAGTTTAACAGACTACACCGGGGAAGTTTAACAGACTACACCGGGGAAGTTTAACATGTGAGAACGATAAATCACTGCTCCGTAACTTATCCAAAAACATCGGAAATAAAGACATCGCATGGAGCCAAAAAATAGCTGACAAAGGGTTGGACTATATCCGAGTAAGTAATACTCATTGAAATTTATTTCTATTTTTCCAAATATAATGATGTATTTTAATTTGATACCTCCACTACCCGCACAGCGATCGTAAACGCACGTGTTACATCAAAATCAGACCATCCTCGAACCCAAAAACACCATGTACAAAAAATTACAAACATATTAAATAACACCGGTATTATTCCACCCAAGAATAACAACCGAGAAGTGCGTACTGTAAGCTTGTTACGAAAAAAGTACGAAGATCTGAACGTGCAAAACAATCTGACAACAGAAATAAACGAACCGATACCC
>NC_068992.1:29432558-29442286 GCF_001194135.2 Octopus bimaculoides | reverse complement strand
AAGGCAAATAGACCAGATATAGTTGTCAAAGATCATAAAGAAAAAAATGCTTTCTAATTGATGTATCAATACCAGCAGATGACAACGTTTCTCTAAAAGAAATGGAAAAACTTTCAAAATACAAAGACCTGGAAATAGAGATAACTCGAATGTGGAATCTAAAAACAGAAACAATTCCTATCATAGTAGGTGCCTTAGGTATAATAAAAAAATATTCAAATACATAACAAAAACACCAGGACTTACAAATATATATAACATACAGAAAATTGCACTACTGGGTACTGCACACATTCTACGCAAAACACTTTCAATACAGTAAACATAAGAGCACCACAGCACATACCCAAGGCGCACAGAGCTCCGCTCGGTAATGAAGTGAAAGCATGTTATAAAAATAAAACCACTGAACAATAATAATAATAATAATAATAATAATAATAATAATAATAATAATAATAATAATAATGATAATAATGATAATGATAATAATAATAATTATTATTATTATGATAATAATAATAATAACAATAATAGTAATAATAATAATAATAATAATAATAATAATAATAATAATAATAATTATTATTATTATTATTATTATTATTATTATTATTATTATTATTATTATTATTATTATGTCATTTTGTCGCCATATGCAGTCTTCTTGCGTATCTCAACAGACGTGATAGAGCAGCACAGTGTATTCACTGGATAATTTGCAAAAACCTAAACCTGCCCCAAAATAAAAACTGGTGGGAACATAAACCACTTACAGTGCTTGAAAATGATCACATCTCACCCCTCTGGAACTTCACTGTTGAAACTGACAGAAAGATAGATGCGAATATGCCAGATATTATATTGAAAGATCTCAGACAAAAATCATGCCTCCTCATTGATATGACTGTCCTAATCTACATACATGTATCTGCCAAGACCTACCAACACTGAGCGAGTATAAAAGAGTATATCTTTATACACCGAGTGTATAAAGATACACTGAGCGAGTATAAAAGATAGAAATGGGCAAAACGTGGAACCTCAGGACTAAAACAATACCCGTTGTCATAAGTGGCCTAGGAATGATAGCATAAGGGGTTGATTCCTGCCTAGCTCAGATACCAGAAAACCACAAAATGGTAGAAACTCAAAAGATACTGTCTATGTAATCTCAAAACACCAGGACTTACAAATATATATAACATACAGAAAATTATACTACTGGTCACTGCACACATCCTACGCAAAACACTTTTAATGCAGTAACCATAAGAGCATCGCAGCAAACCACAGCACATACCCAAGGCACACAGAGCTGCGCTCGGTAGTAAAGTGAAAGCACGTTATAAAAATAAAACTACAAGGGAAAAAATCTGGTGAGAAGGGATGAGTCTATTACATTTTATCGACCCGGAAACGATGAAAAGTAAAGTCGATCTTGGTGGAATTTGAATTCAGAACTTAGCGACGGTCGAAATAACGCTTAGTATTTCGTTCGGCGTGCTAAAGATTCTGCCTGCTCGCCATTTTAATAATAATAATAATAATAATAATAACAAAATAGAACACGTTTCACTAACAGGCGGTGTAGAGAATGTGTGGTGAATGATATCAATGTTCTTACAGTAATTAATTTTAATCAAATGCCGTAATAAATATTTAATCCCGATCTAATCTCACCTCCTGACCTACCAACCCGTCTCACTAAACACCAATCTCTAATCTACTCCTAGCCACACAGCCTCCGCCTCTATGCTCCACTCAATGCCTCAAGACATTACTACTGCGTCTATTTTTATATATTTCTATTAAAATGAATCAATCGGTAGATTCAACCATTGAAACCACATGCCTCAAGCCACATATGATTATTGCTGAACATTATTATTACTGATAAATTATTTGGATCATTTCCAGAAGTGGTTTCAGCTGGAAAATTACATGATAAACATTGCATTTATTCCTTATCAACATAGCTTTAACTTCCAGTTGGCCAATCAATTAACAGAATGCACAGTTACGAGAAGGGAAAATAGATATGGAATAAGTAGTTTAGTGAGTAGGTATCGTATCAATTAAACGAACAATGCAGTCTAGTGATAAGTCCTTAATCAAGTAATTCGGTGGCCTGATTTCTATAGCTTGTCGAAATCATTTCTTTCTTTCCATTATTATTGCTCTTTAGAAAAACATGGACCACCCACAGAAGCATTAGCTTTCTCTGTATAGTTATATAAAATCATTGTGTAGAGGAGAGGAAACCACAGAAATATGCTTGTGCTGCGCTACCAATAACTGAACATCTAGGTTAGGTTTTTGATCCTCGAGTGAAGCTCCTTCGCTTCATACACTTGGCTAATGCCCGCTGGAACATGGAACTGTTACCTTCAAAATCAATATTGAGCAACATAGCTAGGTATGAGACTGCTAAGTAGACATACCAAAGAAGATAGTCAATGATCGATTGATAGGCTAGAAATATCAACATATTCCTCAAATAACATTCTACCGTTTTATAACGAAAAGGCCCAATCGGATAATGTATATAATGTAATATTCCACGTGTTTAACAGGCAGCAAACAGCAATCTAATAGCCTTCAGATAAAGTCCTGCCATCTTATAATGAGTAGGATCTGTTACATAAAGTAGTTTCGTAGATACTCGTAAAATAATCGAATGTTTATAGCTGGAATGCGTTTGATCATCGACCTACTTGATCGATCAAAGTTGGTCTGGGACTGAACAATAAAACCAGCCCGGGGAAGAACTTTAGTAACTTTTCTTTGATTTAGCGTTGTTGTCTCTCTGAGTGGTGAGCTGAAATATCAAATTTAGAGAGACTAAAAAGTATTCATTTATTTAGAATAATATTTCTAGGGAAGGGAGAAAAACATGTTATCTTCAGTAATGATTAACTTTTGCTAAGGCATGCAAGGGAGATAACTCTTTAATCCATATTGATCTTAAATTAAGTAGAGACATAAGGAATAGAGAGAGTTTGATTTTTTTAATGTGTTCACTCCAGTTATTTTTGAGCCTTATTAAACCACCTCTGTGAAGCATAGTCTAACAAAGGCTTCCCGGGTCTGAGGAGAATTGAAAAAGTGGTGATTGTGAGTGAAAGCATTCAGTGACAAGTAGAAATTTCATTGGGATGCATACAATGTTAATATCTCACAATGCTTAAATTTTACGTTGCTTACTTTGTGTATTGATACAAGAAACTATTATCAATAGTGGAGACTGTAAATGAACAAATGTTTAAACTGAGTTTCAGATAATCTCAGTCTGAAAATGGATAATAGTCTGCATTGAGTGCGCTACACTGATATAGTTTTATGCATATGGGTGTATATGTGCGCACATGTGTGTGTGAAGGAGAGAGAGAGAGAGAGACAAGATGTGATAATAATTTTTTCAATGAGTTTATTGAAGAATTAGGAATGATTATCGTAGTGAGTTTAACTGAATAGCGAAAGATTTAGTCTCTGTGAATCAGTGAGAGTATCTCAGTTCCAAAGTCAACTTATGTGTTTGCTGGGAGGGTGAGCTTTCAAATATGAGTGCGTTAGAACAGCATTTGTATGCGTATAAATTACTCATGCTGCGTGTGGTAAGAGGCAAGTTTCTGTGTGCGCATGTATGTATATACACATATATATATCAATTTTTTTTCTCCGTGCTTTTCTCCTTGTCTCCGTATTCTTTCTGTTGAAGAGCGTAGCTCGAAACGTCAAAGACTTTCCGTATTCCCGAGCGTCATACTAATATATACTTTTGTTATTTACACCACCTGTCCTCGTCTGTTGTTATTATTTGTATATTCTCCCATATATATATATATATATATATATATATATATATATATATATATACAAACACAAACACGTTTGTGTCTATGTGAGCATTAGTTTTGATGATTCTATGCGTGGGCATATGTGTCTTTATGTGTGTATGAGTGTGTGAGTATTCATAGATGCGTGTCTTTGAACTTGTATTTGCGTTTATGTTCGTACGTGCATTCATATTGCATTCATACATTTGTTGTTTGTTGTTCTCGAGTAACCTTAGGATGCTTCTGTTCGCGTCGTGTAAGCTGTCTCTGATCAATGCCGTCACCATACCACTTTGCTTCGTTTTGTCCAGAAAAGTACCACGGTACTTGAGCGAAATGAGAACATCATTGTGCAGGGGAAATTTATACGACTTATAAGAATATCACCTAATAATGTTTATTGCTATATGACGCGTAATGCTTGGAATATAATTTTGCCATTTTAGCTAATATCAACTCTTAGTCTAAGTTCCTCTCAAAAGGAGTACTGAGCCAGGAGAGATCTCCATTCACAAGATCATAAACCATTTAATGAGGTACTCCAAGATGATACTCATATATTATGGTGATGGCATTGATCAGAGACAGATTACGCGACACGAACAGAAGCAGCTTAAGGTTAATCGAGAACAACAAACAACAAACTAAGTCTTGTTAGGTTTTTCCCGTCTCCTATATTAGATTTTTCTCGTTTCCACTGAAGAAAGGCACCTTTTCATAAATATGCGTAGACATTGACCTGGTATCTTCCGTTATCGTACCGTGATGGTATACTGTAAGTTATTCACGTAACGTTACATAAAGACAACAATTATAATTTTGTTTCTCATTTTATGTTTGCTATAAAAAATAATAAAATAAACAAAAATTTTAAATATAAAAATAGTTATTAAATTAAAATAAAAATCACTTCTCTTATTCTCTATTTGCAATAAATAATTGCTATCCATAAAACTCATAACGTTTAACTATCAATTAATCAAGATGTAACATCATCTCATATTACCAATTAGAGGAAAAATTTGTTTTCAACATTTCCTCTCATATAACGGGTAACACTCTAGTTAATATATGGTAATTAAGATAGATAAATGCATTACGATTAGAGTTATCACACTTTGCGGGATGAACAAATAGGGGAATAATAGGTACACTACCAATTATATTAATAGTTTCTGTGTCTTCGAGAGTTAGGCTTTAAACATCCTTATAAAATGAAAACTAAGCCACACTAAGAGTGTTTTAAATAAAGAAACAATTTGAAGCTTTGCCCTAACACAAGCTTATCTATGGAGCGAAATCAAATATAACCTTATTATAATGAAACAGTTTCAAAATTTACACTTAAACTTTAACTAAGGAATGAATTCGAAACACGATCGAAATATTTTACATAAAGTAAAAATGTTAGGAAATTTTACAAATTGGTGCATCAAGCAAGAAATACAATTCATAGAAACGTGCCTACGGGTATGTTGTAAATGAATTAACAAGCTTATATTTAATAAACATGCATCGACCTGCATAAGATAACCCCATGATCAATCACACGGTTCAGTTTATCAACAAATTTGCCATCTGAATAGTTTCGTCACCAACGATTGCACCTACGTAAATGCAAATATACAGATGACTGTGCCTCTTCATTATCAATAGTTTTAGTCTACTATGTAACAACTTCTAAAACGCATCAAATTGTTCTAAATTCATTCAGCAAGGGAACAAGTGAGAGAGAAACAGAAACAGAGAGTGAGAGAGAGAGAGAGTTCAGCAGCGAGCTCAAATGTATGTACAGTTCACATATGCACGTAATTTTATTTACAACACACACAAACATACACACATATAACTATGCATAAACATATTTCTGTATTTCTGTATGCATATGTATCTACATGTCAAAATAAGTGCATTTATCCTAGCATGTACATGCATTTGCGTATATTTATTTTTAGGTATAGAGATATATATCAATGTACATATATATATATATATATATATATATATATATATATATACATATGTATATATATATATATGTATATATGTATATACACTGTGTGTGTATATGTCTAGATTCAATGAAGTGCATGCATACGTAATACATATATACATTCGCGGGTATATATGAGGAGGGAAGTGAGCAGGTGTATCTGTGTGAGCACATATGCATAATGTCAGTGATATCTTTGTACATCTTAAATAATTGACGGAGCGAGTACATCGTACTAAATCAGGAAATCATTTGTATTTCAATTTGGCACGTATTCACTTTCCAAAATTTAACTTGCAGATGTCGTTCCTTGATGAAACTTGAAGTGGTGAAGATGAAATATGTATCACCTCATTCAATGCATTATACATGTGTGCATTTATATGTCTGTACGTCTGTATATATATATATATATATATATATATATATATATATATATATATATATATATATATATACATGCATACATACAAATACATACATGCATACACACATACATACATACATACATACATACATACAACGAAGACCATAAGATATTTATTTGACATAATGAAGGTCGCGACAGCAGAATCGTTAGCACGCCCGGCAAAATGCTAAGCGGCATTTTATTCGTCTTTTATGTTGTGAGATTGTCTTTCATCCTTTCGGAGTCTGTAAAATAAGTACCAGTAGATCACTGGGGTCGATGTAATCAACTTAGCGCCATTCCCGAAACTGCTAGCCTTGTGCCAAAACTTAAACCCATTATTAGATATATCAAGATATGTAATTTTAGATTGTCATAAAATGTTCTGTTATATGAGACTTTTAATCCGAAATCGAAGAACACTCTTACAACAAATAAGTCGATAAATCTGAGTATGGATTATAATATATTTATTTTAGATATAAGTTGATGATAGGTGATCAAAATAGCCTCGACTAAACAATATCATATATGTGTGTGTTGTGTGAGTGAGTATGTGTTTGCGCGCGCGTCCACTTGTGTGTGTAGGAGCAGTGAGCTGGCAGAATCATTAGGAAGCCTAGCAAATTGCTTAGCAGCGTTTCCTCCAACTTCATGCTCTCAGTTCAAATTCTGCCAAGATCGACTTTGCTTTTTATCCTTTCAGGGTCGATGAAATAAGCAACAGTTGAGCCTGGGGTTGATGCAATCGACCTACCCCTGCCTAGAAATTGCTGGCCTCGTCAAAAATTTGAGACCAATGCGCGCGCGCACGCGTGCATGTATACATGCACGTATTCATGTATGTATGAATGTTAAGGCAAAGTCTAAGAAAAAGAACGAATGAGTTTCTTTTCCGAAACATCTCATATTCAAAATGTGTTCTGACTGATACCTAGTCTAGATATTCGTGAAGGTCTCCACGTGTGACTTTTCTTTCTGCATTCAATAATACACAGGTTTTAGTTCCATTTCTCTACGCTTTACATCTGTCAAGGATCAACTATTTAGTTTCAAATGAAATACTACAATTGAAATACAAATACTACAATTAAAATCCGCAGATGTAACTAGGAATTTTTACTATTTTCTCTTTTAATTATCATTATGGCACAGTATAGTTAAAATAAGAAAGTGCAGTCAACCAAAGACAAGGGCAAGTGAAAATAGAGAAGTAATCGAAACTGCAAGTTATGCACAGGAAGGAGAGAAAGGAAGAACAATATAGAAAATAAAAATGGAATTTCGAAGCAGGAGTGAGGTACGTAAACATAAAAAACAGAAAGGCAAACGTAGCGACAAGATGGAGATTTATGACACAAAGTTGTTGAGGTTGCGAGATTAAGAGGAAAGAAGGGAAAGTGTAGGTGGAAAAGGAAGATTATGGAAACGTCATAAATCTGTTTTGTTAAAGAAACTTCGACAGTAGAAATATGATTTAAAAGGAGAGAAGCAATATATTAATCGATGACATAATTGACAGCGATGTACTTAACGACAATAATGGCACAAAGCCAACTTTGCCATGATTCTGATAATTATCTACATCCGTATTTTTTAATTAATCACCGATTCCTCATCAACATTGGGACTTTCATTCGGATTTTCCTTTTCTCTCTTACTTCACTCAATATTTTCATTGAATTACTCCGACGCTCCTCCTCTTCATTTTAATTTTTTCTTTCCTTTATATCATTTACGTCTATTACTCTGTTTTGATATTTTTATTCTGTTAGTTTTCGTTTGCTATCTCATTTCCAATTCTGCTTCTAATACAGCAACGACAAATACTATTACTGCTATGACATACTTTTATTCCGCTTATTCACATATATTACTGTGTTTTTACAAAATCTCTGTCATATATTCCTCTTTTCCTCCATTTCATCTTCCGAAGCTAGAATTAAATAGCGTAATTAAAAGTATCACAGTAGTAGTAAAATAAGTTGTTGCAGTAGCAGTAGCAGCAGCAGTTGCTGGAATGCAAGGAAAACAGTAAGAATTTAAAACTTTAGTACAGAATTATTGGTTTCTCATCTTGGCACATGGCCAGCAATTTCATAGGAGGGGCTAAGTCGACTATATCGACCCCAGTACTCGACTAGTACTTATTCTAACGACCCCGAAAGGATAAAAGACAAATTCGACCTCTGCGAAATTTGAATTCAGAACGTAAAGACGGACGAAATGCCTCTGAGCATTTCTCCCGGCATGCTAACGATTCTGTCAGCTCACCGCCTTTAATACAGAAATGATTGAGTTAGAGAATAACAAGAGTAGGGTGCGATTTGATGTGGAATTGTGCCGAGTTGAAAACAAGTAGATCAACGCATTTACCGGGCACACAACAAATGGATTCCATATGTTATTCCACACACCCATTACAACTCGACAGACAATAATAGTAGACACATAAATAAAACTGGACTAGTAACTGATTTCACATCGAATGGCATTTATATCTATGCGATCACTCATAGACACAGAAACATATACGCACATATCTGTATATTTATTATACAAGCATATATATGTATAAATACATACACACCCTCACATATTTATATGCTTAAATAATACATGTGGATGTATATGCATGTATATGTATATATATATATATATATATATATATATATATATATATATGAGTAATGCACAGACGAACACCAGGCACACACATACTCATATACAGAGTAGTAGTAGTAGTAGTAGAAGCAGTAGTAATAGTAGTAGTAGTAGTAGCAGTAGTAGTAGTAGCAGTAGTAGTAGTAATAGTAGTAGCTATAGTAGTAGTAGTAGTTGTGGTAGTATACGAAAATAGGAAATTAGAGCTGTGTATCTTCTGTAATCCTACATTTGTATTGTGTCCTCTAATTTATCGCTTCGGGTGAATCAATACCACTTAAAGAGTTATACTTCCCTTATCAATCTTCCTTTATCGAATGGTTAATTATAAACGCAACTTGACACACAAAAAATTTGAGCGGAACTCTTTGAAAGAGACCATTTTATGTTTTAAAACAGTGATACCTTCCATAGATCAGTATAAAGTTTAAACAATATAGCATGAAACCTTTTCGTATGGTTTCTTAATCATGAGTACTATACACATCCACATACACATAAAGAAGCATATGCCCTCGCACATATTCACACACAACCCACACTATCATAAGTATTGACACGCACATACACACACAAATATGTATATATATATATGTATGTGTGTGTGTTTGTGTGTCTGTGTTTGTCCCCCTAGCATTGCTTGACAACCGATGCTGGTGTGTTTATGTCCCCGTAACTTAGCGGTTCGGCAAAAGATACCGATAGAATAAGTACTAGGCTTACAAAGAATAAGTCCTGGGGTCGATTTGCTCGACTAAAGGCGGTGCTCCAGCATGGCCGCAGTCAAATGACTGAAACAAATAAAAGAATAAAAGAATACCTA
>NC_068992.1:29428542-29431611 GCF_001194135.2 Octopus bimaculoides | reverse complement strand
GGGCCGACCAAAGCCTTGTGAGTGGATTTGGTAGACGGAAACTGAACGAAGCTCGTCGTATATATGTATATATATATATGTATGTGTGTGTGTTTGTGTGTCTGTGTTTGTCCCCCTAGCATTGCTTGACAACCGATGCTGGTGTGTTTATGTCCCCGTAACTTAGCGGTTCGGCAAAAGATACCGATAGAATAAGTACTAGGCTTACAAAGAATAAGTCCTGGGGTCGATTTGCTCGACTAAAGGCGGTGCTCCAGCATGGCCGCAGTCAAATGACTGAAACAAATAAAAGAATAAAAGAATACCTACGGAAAAGAACATGCCAACCTGCGGCCACGCATAAATGCCACAAATATGTACGCGTCCAATTCAGCAGCCCACCACAAAACGAGTGGATTTGGTCAGAATAGTACAGGGGTGACTAGACTGTCCCGGAGTGAATGGAATATAATTAAAAATATTTTTTTTAAAATTTTATCAGTGGATAAGTGGCCAGCATATAACAAATAGACCTATTTCGATATATATATATATATATATATATATGTGTGTGTATATATACACACACACACAGAGAGAATAGTGGTACAACAATGCACTAATATTTACTGGAAATAGTAGTCGATAATATACGACGCTATAGTAAAGCTTCACTGTATATTTATACTTAGAAAGATGTTTGCGTGTGGCGAACATAAAAAGAAATTCATCTTACCTGTAGGGAGAACATCAAATAAATGTACAACCCAGATAGGGAATAATCTAGGACCTAGGTTTCGAACTTTCAAAATTACGTTTGTTAAAATATCACTTTATAATTCACATGTGTTGAATGTGAGGAAACGGGTATACAGAAATTCATAAATAATTTAAATAGTTTAGGGTTGATCAATTTCTGGTCTAGTTAAATGATTTTTTTTTTCCTTCATCAGATAAACATAGTGAGTGAAATAAATAAAATATTTATACATACCCATAGGGAAAGAAATGCCAAGCTGCGGCCACGCATAAATACCACAAATATGTGTGTGTGTGTGTGTGTTTGTGTATGTGTGTTTATATGTGTGTACATATATATATATGTGTGTGTGTATACTGATATATATATATATATATATATATATATATATATATATATATATATATATATATATATATATATATATATATATATATATATATATATATATATATACATACATACATACATACATACATACATACATACATACATACACGTATACATACACATTGATATATATATAGATACATATTTGCATGCCTGCATACATACAAACATATATGTAAATAAACTGTGTAGATCATTTACATTGAATGAATAGAAAATTTATGAAAAATATCTTACATCGGTCTATTTTTCTGTTTTTTCTCTTTCTCTCCCTGTGTCTCTTTTTGTTCACCTACACACACATATACACATGCATATGCATGAATGTGTGGGTGTGCGGGCTTGTGTGTGTGCGTGTGTATGTGTGTGTGTGTGTATGTGGGATTATATGTGTGTGTATATTCATTTATTCACGTGGGAGAAATATTAAATATTTTATTACAAAAATAATGTCTTAGTACTGTCGATATAGGAACTAAATTCAACATGTATAGCTGATTGAAACTCTGTAATGAAACACGTCTAGTGCGACCAAAACAAATGTTACAAAATAAATAAATAAAGAAATGTAACCGGAAGAAAAATGAGAAACCGTTGATGCAAAATGGCTCCCATTAGCTGACACTGTCATTTTCCTTTTCGCTTAGTTATAGTTTTCTTGCTACTATACTTATTCTTCACATTGTTATTATCGATTAGCTGGCGACGTAAGTTGTCGTTGTTGTTGTTATTAGTGTTATTGTATGTTCGGGTATGTTGTGTTATTATTATATACTTTTATTATATTAGTTGTTGAATTTTCGTTTTTGCTTTTCATTGTATAATAGTTAAAACCTGATGGTTGATACATCAGGAGACACTGGTTGTGGTAATATAGGTGATGTGATGTTTGTGGCGCCAACTGTAGTGGTGGGCGGAGATTATGAAAATGATGTTGGTGGTCACCCTTGTTGCCGTAGTCATCATGGTTTTTTAAAAGAATTATTTGTTAGTGGATGTGGTAATGTTGTATATCGTGCACTGCTTCCCTTCATTCTGCTGCTGCTCTTCTAATATTTTTTTTCTAATGTTGTGTTGCGTTTCATGTTGCTGTGGTAGGATTACTTGTAAATTATGTCAGTGTAGCCATTGTTATTTTATTATTATTCTGTTGTACATGGAGTTATTTTGTAATTTTTTTAAAATTCAATCATTTATATTCCTTCTATCTGACACTGTGTGGAACAAGGAACATTTTCAGTTTGTCGTTGATAATGTTGCTTTTTAAAATTTGATAAAATTTCAATTTCTTAAACGTGAAGTTTTCTTCTCATTAAATTGCATCACGCGTTTTGTTTTGCTTCTCGTTTTATCTCTATTACATTGAAAATATATAAATTGTATCTATGCCAAGGCATCCATTGTCGGTGGTACGTTTATTCTCCCTGATATTTGTATATGTTCTTCGCTTAGGCACTTAGCTCTTAGTTCATTTATCTTAGAGTATGTAGTGTAGATGATGTACTTCTTTACAGTAAACCACAATAACAGTATAAAATCAGCAAGGCATCCGTTGATTACAATATTGTATTATATTTTCCCTCGTGGAAAATATTACCAACGGTAGCTTAGTTTTCTGTATTGACGATTTATCTTTCGTCTTTTTAATAGCTTCAGAAACACAGAGGTAAACAGTGGTTGTGTGAATATAAGGGGTTTGAAAAGCAGCATTTAAGTTAATTACACTACAAACTATTGTTGCTCTTGCTATATAGCTTTAGAGGAATCTTGTTCAGCTGATCTATGATGTTAAGTTAGCTGGCTGAATAATAAGGTCCAATATTTCGTCAGACAGTCCAACTATTATCATCCGCCTCATTTCATATCTGACACAATGTGTATATATATATATATATATATAAGTGTGTGTGTGTGTGTGTGTGTGTGTGTGTGTGTGTGTG
>NC_068992.1:29421368-29428285 GCF_001194135.2 Octopus bimaculoides | reverse complement strand
ACACACACACACACACACACACACACACACACACACACACACACACATGCAATTTTAAGACATTACCCGGTGATTGAAGCGGGATTCGGTTTCTACTTCCAGCAAGTTAACTAACTACAGAAAAACTCCCGTATAATTTGCATATTATTATTTCCATTTCTGTTACTTTTCCCACTATGTTTGATATGTCTTATTCGCCTATGTCTTCTGATATCCGTCTATGTTGCCCTACATTCACTCTCTTACTGCAGTCGCTGTGTTTGCCTGTATTCTTTATGTATTATTGTATTCATGCCTTACTCTCTTCTTCTTGTTCTACTTTAATTCACATATATATTACCGTATTACTATATATAACTCATTCGCTCTGTTTCGTTCGTTATGCCTTACTGTATTGCTTATGTATTAGTGAATTCGCTATTTTATTACTTTTAGCAACCAAATGCGGGCAAAATGCCTAGTAGCATTCGCCAGTCTTCACGTTCTAAGTTCAAATTCCGCCAAGGTCGATTTTGCCTTTTATTCTTTAGAGACTGATAAAATAAGTACCAGTTGAGCAACGGGGTTGATGTAATCAACTTAGACAGACCCCTGTTCAAAATTGCTGGCTTTGTGCCAAAATTTTAAATCATTATTTTTAGGCAACCAATTTAAAAGACTCGCTAGAGTTTCAGTTTAGTTGCTTGACGGCTATAATTCTTCAGCCACTTTGTCGAGTTCAGATCTTGCCGAGATCAACTGTGCATTTTAGTCTTTTGATGTCTATAAAGTACCAGACCCACACTGGAAGGAGAGGTCGATTCTTTTCTTTTTATCTGTTTACCTTTCTTTTATCCCTCTGAAAGAGATTAAGTGTTGTCAGACCAGGAATTGGATGGGCTACGTTAAAGTCAAAAATACTGCAGACACTACACATGTAATGCCACCCCCACCCCCACTATGATTCTTAAGCTATTGCTGCACTCAAATTATTTTATCAAATTGACGAAGTCTATGTGGGAAGATGATAACATCAAAACATCTTACATACTAATACAGAGATTTTCAAATTAATTCTATACACCATTTAAAAGCTTGCATTTATTTCACATTTATAAAAAAAAAAAAACATTTGTGGCTACTACCAGCAGTGGTGATCATAGGTTCTATGATAGTCATGATGGGAATGTGAATGGCGGGAATGAAGGCGGTAAACTCGCGTTTATATTGTTTGACCTCAGATTATATCTGAAAGAGGTGATCTATAAAGAAAAGGTTTCTAGATGTGACTATATCATCATTTTTTATGGGAGCATTTTATGTGGATGATAGAGATGACAGAGGCAGTAATTGTTGTTGTTGTTGTTGTTGTTGTTGTTGTTGTTGTTGTGGTGGTGGTGGTGGTGGTGATGGTGGTGGTGGTGGTGGTGGTGGTTATGTTAGAGATGGTTATTATAGAGAGGGCAATGCTAGAAATGGATAATGGTTGTTTGGTGACATGGTGGTGCCTCTCTTGGTTGTAGTGCTGATAGTGGTATCGCAATGAATATATTAATGTTTCGGTTGCTGATGATAGCGATAGTTAATGGCAGCACTTGTTGAAATGGCGGTAGTTAATTGTGGTAGTTATAGTAATAGAAATAGTAAATCATGGTGGGAGCGATGGCGGTGGTGAGGATAAGAGACGCTGGTTAAGGATATTTTTTTGTTTTTGTTTTTGTTTGGCTGTTGTTATTGTGGTGGTTGTAGTGGTACTGGTGATGGTGCTGGTGTTGGTGATGGCGCTGGATATGGAGCTGGAGGCCGTAATAGTTGATTTTGTGGTGGCAGTGGTGGTGGAAGTGGTGGTGGTGGTGGTGGTGGTGGTGGTGGTTAAATTGACATACTCTAATAATTTCCATCATTTCTAAGTGATGCTCTAATTGTTGACATTTTCATGTTATTTATATTGTTTTGTTATTGACATTAATATAAAAAAAAATTCAGAGGAAGAGAAGGAACAGCAGAATAAAGAAGGGGATTATAAGAATGATGATGATAATAATGATGATGATGATGATGATGATGATGATAATGATTGTGGTGGCGATGATAATTACGATGTAGATGATGAAAATTATGATGATGAATACTGTATTATTAATTACATATCTTATTACTTTTTTCGCTGAGGTTGTCACAAGTTTGTTGTATAGGAGTTTTTTTCTTTTTTTTTTTCAATGAGGTATGGCATCATCATCACCATCATCGTCATCGTCATCACTCTCATCGTCGTCGGTTCATCGTTGTCTCTGTTACTGTTGTTGTTTTTGCCGTTGGTTTTGTTATCATCATCATCATCATCATCATCATCATCATCATCATCCTTATTTTGTTAACGCTGATGCTACTGATGCGTCTATTGCTGCTGCTGACGACGACAACTACGACGATGATGCCGATGATCACGACAACGTCGATGATGATGATCATGTTCATGATCATGATCATGCAATTATAATTATAATTATACATGCCTTTCGTTTTTGGTCATATTTATCTAATATTGGTGTAGCAATTACTTCAGTAGTAATTGCATTATATAGTTATTGTTATTGCTGCTATCGGGAATCTTTGCAGTTGTTGTTGTAGAGACTGAAAAAACATTATTGATGTTGTTGTAGTTAGGTTTGCAGTTGCTGGCTCGATTCTATTTGCTTTCACTAGAGAGATGTGGATGCTTATTTCTTCTGGTTTATATTGTTGTTGCTGCTATTTAAGGTAAAGTGGGTGATGATGAGGAGGAAGAGATGGAGGAGGAGGAAAAGGAGAATGAGAAAGATGAGAAGAATCAGGAAGAGAAGGCGTTCTTGTTATTACCGTTTAATTTTTCCTAATATTTGTAAATAATACAAATTCCTCGGTACAACACTCCTCCATCTCTCGTCTTCACTTCTATCACTTTTGTCTTCTCTTTTACCGGCCCAGCTGCTACATAGAATTGTCGTGGAAATTATATATTTAATTCTTTACCCAGATGACAATACCGTGTGTCGAGAGAAAAATATGAACCGATCTCCTCTGTTTCATTATCATATCTCAATTATAATTTAGTGCATCCGTGGCAGCTAAAAGTCATAGTGTTCCTAGAATAATCCTGTTCCGTTGACTTCTTTGCCATGTGAATACTTGAACTAAGAGTTATAAGTTAATGAATCTGAAAGCTTCTGTGAATTCAGAGTTTTATTACTGTTTCTAATTATGAATATAAGACTTTTCATTAATGTGGAGTGAGTTGTTGAGAGGTATGTGTGGTGGTTAGGAATTCACGTGATACAAACCGATATATTTTCGATCATGAGGCTGACACTTGCTCAACTCGATCAGCAGCAACACGCAGTGTGCTACTAATAACTAACCATAAATACAACAGAGCGATTAATTCTTCAACGAATGTTTGAATCGATAAGTCGGAAATATATTTACGGCGTTCTAGACACCCAGATATAATAATGAATAAGTGATAATAAATGGTAATAATAAATGGCAATAACGACATTGTTGATGTGATGTAAAATAAGAATGATTTCCTTCAAAACTATACAGCAACTGTAACTAAATTCGTGGCTGTTTAAATAGACCAACGAACTCTTAAAAGTTTTCGCTACGATCTAAGAAACTGCTTCACAAATGCAATATCTGATTACATCCGACGTTGCGAAACTTTACTAATTATTAAAGCTACTTTCAGGAAACACTTTCTTTAAATTAGTCACGCTAATAAAAACTCTTTGCCGTTTCCTTCTTAATCTATTTCAAAATTTCTAGTCCTTTTCCTTTCTTTCACTTAATCTTTTTCCAGTGATTGGAATTTAGATGTGCGATTTTAAATATCAGTATAGGAAACAGAGCAAAAACTCGGTATTCTCCGACCGACTCTTGATAAATCATCAATTTTAACTTGATGTTTAGTAATCTCTTTCCTTCTCTCTCTGACCGTACGTCTTCATTGAAATGACATTTTGGAATTAATCTCTGCAGTGTATTAGAATTTAAAATCATTATTAACTTTCGCATTACTGATATTTTCCTTGTTCCATATCAAAACGATCGATTGCCATAACTCGTTGCTGATTACTCACCGAGGAAGCATTTTCGTTTCTGCTTTACTGCGTTTCTTACGTAATGCCAAGACAAGATAAAAATAGTTCAAGACCAACAAAAGAAAAGAAATAGAACATTGATACAATACGATCTATCTGAGTTACTTGAAACAAATATTACCGCGTAAATGTTCAAGCATAATATAGTTATATAGGTAATGATCTTTCTATAAACACTTACAGCTAGGGTTGTATTTATTTTGATGGAATTTGAAAAGAAGCTGCTGAACACAGTACTAGTTTCAATATAACTAATCCTATTGTCATAGTTACAACAAATAAGCATTCCTTGTAATGAAATATAATGTCAATATAAACAGAAAATCGCTAAATACATAGACAAACAGATTAATCAATAGATACAGATGAATGGATACAAATGTAGAAACATACAAACACAACCACATAGATAGATAGATAGATAGATAGATAGATAGATAGATAGATAGATAGATACATACATACATACATACATACATACATACATACATACATACATAAACAGATAGGTAGGTAGGCAGGCAGGCAGGCAGCCAGGCAAGCAGGCAGGCAGGTAGGTAGGTAGGTAGGTAGGTAGGTAGGTAGGTAGGTAGGTAGGCAGGTAGGTAGGTAGGTCGGTAGGTAGGTAGGTAGGTAGAGGTGGAGAGAGAGAGAGAGAGATCGAGAGAGAGAGAGAGAGAGAGAGAGAGAGAGAGAGAGAGAGATCCAAGATCTATCTCTGACTGTGTGACAGTGCCTCTGATAGGTTGGGCTATAGAATAAGAATGTGCACAATATTGTCATATTACTCTTCAGATAATCTTTTGATTTATTTACGCCATCTATTGAGAAATTTTTAATTACAGCCCTTTACTTGTTTACTTGTTTATGTGCATTCTCTTTATGATTGTATCGGAAATACTCTAACTGATAAATAAAAAACATAATTGTACTAACTCTTTATTAGTTTCATAAATAAAGATTTTCAATTTACAAAAATAAAACGTCGTAGCCTCATTCTAAGGAAATTATAAGCGTTAGTGGTAGTTTCCCAAATATATATCACTTAGCTTCATTGATATTTATATTATCGCTCCAGTTGTTCCGAGATTACGACATTGTGTTATGGTTTTCATTTCCACTATATCATTTAGTTATTTGTGTTTGTTTATATCAAAACAAAGATCTTAATATTTATTATTAAAAAAAACAATTTTTTTCTTTCTTTTTTGTCATCATATCTGATATTTTCTTTAAAATAAAGACCAGGTGTTGTTGTTGCTAAACATCAAGTCATTTCAGATTGAGCATAGATTCGGGAATTCAGTCCATACTTTCTCATATCTAGTAAATCAAGAGAAGTACTTTCTAAAACGGTAGAGTACATTTATTGGGTAAACATTTTAACCTGGCTTCAACTTCGACAGTCAATCAACAATTAGAACGTAGAGAGTTTGAAAACCAACTGAGAGAAATAACAAATGAGTGTATTGAATAAGATAAACATAAAACATTCAGTTAGTGAAATGAAATACCCTTCACTTGCAGAGGGCTTGGCCAAAATGCTTCATGGTAATTGGTACTAACGCCAAATGCGCAGGAGCGATAATCTCGGAAATCAAGATTACTTGATGATCAACAACCCATTTAGAAATAGATAGTCTGAAGGCACGACGAAAGCTGCAGCCATGTGATTCTGCCTAAATAGGCGTCCCATGTACATCAACTGCCTAACCTTATTTTTAGTTGAAATTTCAATGACACCAAGAAAGGTATCTGTGTGTGTGTCTGTGTTTGTGTGTGTGCACGCCTTTTTGCGTGTTTATGTATGTATGTCTGTATGTATGTAGACATATACATTTATACGACGGGCTTTCATACAGTTTCCATCTGACGAATTCAGTAACAAAGCATTACTCGGATCATTGCGATAGATGACACTTGCCTTAGGTGTCACACTTTGGGACTAGCAAATCCTCATTTTGTAGAATTTTGTAGCACAATCCACTACAAAATGTTAGGCTATTTTTATGAAAATGATTTGACAACCCTGTTCAAACTAAACTTGGATAATGAGGTCTAATTATATCGAAATTTGTCAGTTTTCATCATACTACCACGATCTGACTCCATTCACATTCTATTTCTCTGCTTTTTATTTGCTAATTTTATTCATCAAAATTTCAAGCTGTATCCCTTACCTTTCTACAAAAGCTAATGACATATTCTTTCTCCTTCTTTTCTCCATCTGAATTAATCATTATTTCCTCCTTGCCTACGCTAACTATCCTTACACTGCCCTTGGTGTGAAATGTTTATGTTGTGTGTGACACCAGTTATTATACTTTTGCTCTCGTTCTTTTTATTACTCTCGATGCTGGAGATGTTTTGTAACTGCTATTATGGTCTAAGCTCTTATAAGTGAGTTTATATTATAGATAGATTGTATAAAGGTAGATTCATTTTTTACAAGGATTCTTGTTTGGAATGTTATTGGAAGAAGTTATGATTGTTAGAACTGTTCTTGTACTTGTGTTTATCGTCCGAAAATATGTTTACCAATAACGTAGTTAGTGTAATTGTTATTGAATGGTGACTGCATTATACAAGAGATATCTTTAGAAAGATTACAGCTCAATATCAAACTGATTAGTATGCTTTTAAGTTGGGTATATAAAAGAATTATACTAATACACAAACCAACACACAATGACGCAAATACGCACATATATAGGTATATATATGTATACATGTAATAAACATTCACACATATATCTAAGTATATATATATATATATATATATATATATATATATAT
>NC_068992.1:29420204-29421358 GCF_001194135.2 Octopus bimaculoides | reverse complement strand
ATATATATATATATATATATATATATATATATATATACATGTGTATGATATGTGTGTGCTTACGTGTGCATATGTGTATGTGTCTGTGCCTGTGTGTCTGTATCACTGTCTGTGTGTCTGTGTGTGTACGTGTATGTGTGTTGGTATGTATTTACATTTTTACACAATTGGAGAAAAACTGAGGAAAATATCCAGAACTTGCGGCAGAGCATACTGAGTCGACGGTATTCCCAATACTACTATATGTTAAGATTCATTGTGGTATCAACCTCATTTGTTGTTAGTTAGGTCAAAGTATATATATCTACAGAGGAAAACATTTAATTTTAAATCTCTGAGCGAGAAGTAGTAACAGTACTACAGAGGTAAAATTTATTTGCCAATGTAAATTTGTAATCTTCGTTAGGACGGTGTTAATACCATTTTTAGTCCCAGGAAGACATCTTTTCCAGCTAGCTACCGACGCAAAATTGCGTCCTTATACCACGAACAAGGGAGCTAATGTCGCCACTGACCCTTAAACGGTACGCGCAAACCATGGCTTCTGGGTTATTTGCTTCATCGGCATAGGATGACCGTTGGCTAGAGATGGCAACACTAGGCCTTGTTCGAGGTGTAAACTTTCTTAAGTGACACACAGTCACTGATTTCGTAAAGAGGAAAACATTCAGTTTTAAATCTCTGGACGAGAAATATGTATGTGTACGTGCGCGCGCGCTTTTGGGTATGTGTGTAACTATATATATACGTATATATGTATGTATATGTGTTTGTCTTTGTGTCTGTACCCCCGCCACCACTTTAGAACTAGTGTTAGCGTGCTTGCGGCCCAGTAACTTAACGGTTCGGGTATATATATATATATATATAAATATGGGTGTGTCTTTGTGTTTTTGTTTATCCTCACCACACCGCTAGGCATACAATAACACACAGCATAAGTAGCAGAGTTTAAAGCAACTAAGTATTAGGACTGACTTGTTCAAATAATCCCTACAAGGTGCTGCCCAAACATGGCCACAACAATAACTGAAACTATTAAAATATAACATATACATGTGTAGGGGGGTGTATACATACATGCATATACATATACATACATATACACATATATGTGAGTATATATATATATATATATATATATATATATATAT
>NC_068992.1:29419279-29419797 GCF_001194135.2 Octopus bimaculoides | reverse complement strand
TCATTTTCCATCTTATTTCTTCTTCCTAAAACTACTAATATCACTACAAGAGCTACAACTATTATTACTCTCTATTGTTGTTGTTGTTATTATTATTATTATTATTATTATTATTATTATTATTATTATTATTATTATTATTATTATTATTATTATTATTATTATTATTATTATTATTATTATTATCATTATTATTACACTTACATGCACATCTATAAACATACTTATACATCTATAGAGCTAATTTAATTTATACATATGTATATCTATCTATCGCACTCTCTGTCTTTGCCACTCTCTATCTCTCTCTATCTCTCTCTCTCTCTCCCTCTCTCTCTCTCTATGTATATATTTATATCATTTATATGTACACGAATAGATAGACAAATAGAGAGAGAGATAATTGATAGATAGATATATACATACATGCATGCATACATACATACATGCATACATACATACATGCATACAAATATATGTATGTATATATATATATATATATATATATATATATATAT
>NC_068992.1:29415752-29419075 GCF_001194135.2 Octopus bimaculoides | reverse complement strand
ATATATTTATATATATATGTGTGTGTGTGTGTATGTGTGTGTGTACACGTGTGTGTACACGTGTGTGTGTGTATGCATGTATTTATGTATGTATACATCCATGTATGTATGATTGTGTGTATGTATATATGTTTTTTTTTATGTATGTATGCATGTATGAAAATACTTATTGTTTGTGAGAAATGACATGGCAGAGGAAACGTGATGAATCTATGATTTTCCTTTCATACATAGAATTCTTTAAGATTCGTGCTCAGAAGCAAGACATTTAATTTTTTATTTTATTGTTATTGTTGTTGTTGTTAATTTTGGTTTGCTTGTATAGTGTTTACGTACATTGGTTGTTTGTGTCGTTGTTGTTGTTCTCACTGTAGTTGCTACTGTTGTTTTCTCTATCTGTTTGCATTTTTTTTCCGACATTGTTGGTCTTTATAAAACAGATACGCGGATGTCTGATCTGTTTTGTAATTAATCAAAGCGTGCTATATCGGAGTCGAATAAGTAACTATTTTAAAATGCAAGTTATTTTATTTAAGCTGATTTTCTTTTATTTCATTTTAAGATTGTTGTTTTAAATTTATTGAATACTCTCGTTTCTGTTTAAATTTCGTTTATTTCAAACCAAATCATAAATTTATTTTCATTAGGGCATGAACCATTGTTTCGTCTTTTGTTGTTTTGTGGGTCTTTTCGTTTTTTAGAAAGAAATTGGGTTGAAGTCGTCCTTGTTGAATAACTTTAGAATAACTTAGAGATACCTACGCTTTTAAACGAGGGAATATACATTTTTACTTTCTATGGCATAGTCATAGGAGATAAGTAAACGGCCATGACTGTTTTCATGACCACCGAGACCTATGGACGGAAACACATGAGGAAGAGGCGACTATAATGCAGACGAGTGCAGTGATACACAGAGAATGATACAAACTTGCAATAAAGCAGACACCACTAAATGTAGCTCAGGTCCAACATATCGGTGCTGTTAAACCTGTTACCTGATTAAGTCTTGGACAGTGATGCACTATATAAATTGTAAGGGTCCAGAAGTGGGTACCACCAAATTTTTGTAGAATCTCGATAACATCTCTCAATTTAGAAAAAAATTACATATACACTTAGGTATGGCCGTGTGATGAAGAAGTTCCTTTTCCAGCCACCTCTTTTGGGGTCAGTCTCACTGCCCTTACCTTGGACAACTATCTTTTACTATATCTTGGGCCGATCAATGCCTTGTAAGTGAATTTGGTGGACGGAGACTGCATGGAAACCCATCGTACAAATTCATGTTTGTCTTTGTATCTGTATTTGCCCACCCCACTGCCTGACCAATGGTGTTGGTTTGTTTACGCACCCTTCGCTTGGTGTTACGGCAAAAGAATCAGATAGAATAAGTAACAGAGATTAAAAGTAATTACTGGGATCGATTTGTTCAACTACACATTACAAGGCGGTGCCCTAGTATGGCTGCAATTCTGTGATTAAAGCAAGTAAAAGATGAAAGATAAAAGGTATTCATCATGAGTGTTTCTTTAATTATGTATTTTAGAAATTTTATATAATTTAATTTGATATTTTTACCTATCAGATATCGTTTTTGCTTTCGTTTTTTTCAATCAACAGTGAAGGGCTGTTGCCACGACTCTTTATAGAGTCACTGAATTTCTCTATCAGTTTTAGAACCTTTATTCTTACCAGTCAGAGTGGTATGTTGTTCACATCATAAGAATTTACAAGCTGTGGACAGAATTAGCTTAGGATATATATATACACACACACATACATACATACACACACACACACACATAAATATATATATATATATATATATATATATATATATATATATATATATCATAGTATTTATCTTTCCTATTTTAATTTAAATCAAATTTGTAGTGAAACATTGAGTTTTAATGGTATTTAGTCGACGCTGGCGGGGTACAATGTTGTAATTACATATTGTGGAACAGGGCACAAAAATGTTAGTGCAATCACTGTTATAGTATCAATGCCAGTAATATAAGGCTTCAGTTTAAGCTGCGCAATTGTGAAATTAATAAATTAATATTGTTGGTGATGTTTTTTCCCCAGGTCATCTGTCATTGAGTATACCTATGATAAAATGTATCTCAATATTTGTTCAGTCGACTGTTTTATTCATTTCTTTTTCCGCCTGGCTTCTAACTATTCGAATTTGTTTTTCGTCCTCTGGAGTACAAGGTGTATACTATAGTTCATTTAGGTCTTGTTGTTTTCGTTTAAATTTCAAATAAACACTGATGGAACAGATTTATAATCAAACGTATTCTAACTGTAACAATCGCATCTTCCTTCAGACAAAGATTATCTAGGACTACATTACACAATGTATCTTTCCATTCCTTCGAAAGGGTATGATGTGAGTGCAGCGGGGTCCAATGAATGCGTTGACAGATTTCATATCACACGGACGTTAAGTTTGGATTTTAGCTCTTTTGTACACCAGCTGTGAACTGAAGTTGATTTGATATTGTGGATTTATGCTTGCATTATTGTAATAGCGAGGAGCAATTGGAATGCATGTGTATGAGCGCTTGTGGTGTTTGCATACGCGTGTATGTGTGTATGTGTATGACAAGATTAATTTGAAGGTTTTCGTAATTGTCAGAGAATCTGAACCATCTTTGAAAAATAGACTCTTATTGAACAGAATTCATGAGGTAATTTGTGCAGCTTAATTACTTTCGAGATTTAATCAAGCGAATTCAATAGATAGCGTAGTTTGGGAGTAATTTCATAGATTATAATTACTTCTTTAGTTCTTGATGGTATGAGCACCTGTTGTGTCTTCGATTTCTTGGGTTTAGACAGTATAGAACAAAATTAGATAGCTCAAAGTGTAAACTTTACTCGCTCTTTCTATTCCCATTTCAAATACTTCTAGTAAGTAATCTAAGCTACATTATCTTGAAAATATATTATATTCCCTTTTAATCCAAGATTCAGAGTTCTTATGAAACGCCCAACGTGAAGTAATGGAAGAGTGCTCAATTCTAAGAATGCAAATTTATACTGTTTCTTGAAGTACATAAAGCAATAAATGATAACATGTTAGTATCGAAAAGTCCTCTTGGATTGAAATCGTCGAAGGCTGCTTGTAGGATACGATACACATCTCCTGTAGACATGTCCAGTGTTTCTTGAGACTTATAAACTATAAACAATAGCATGTAAATATTGAGTTGAGAATCCGTTTTGGATAGAAAACGACGAAGATTGCCCTTCCATTTGCCTTCATATATATATATATATATATATATATATATATATATATATATATA
>NC_068992.1:29414612-29415502 GCF_001194135.2 Octopus bimaculoides | reverse complement strand
AGAGAGAGAGAGAGATGGGAGAGAGATACATATATATATACATATATATGAATTTACTAGGTATTTTAAAACTACTCAGACATAATATATAAAGAAATGTATACATATTTTACTAACAATTTAACAAACAGTACATCAGGCAAATACTAATTTTTGCATGAATGTATTACAAAAGAACTAGACAATACTGCAAGCCTGATAGGGTTACTTGGCTTTACACATGCATGTATATCAAAGCTAATTGCATAAATATCTCAGGGTGTGGCTGATCTTGTATTACACTCTCACCAGACTAAATGCATAATGTCATTTAACTTTCGAATTCTGGGTGAAAAAAAGCAAATTTGTGGTCTGCAAAAACCTGTGGTAGCTGATAAGAAACTATCAAACAACAGGCAAGGAATGCACAACTGAAGATGTTTATCAGTTTTCAGAAATCAAAAGATTTATTGGGGTATATGGGCAGTTCTGTGTGTATTTGGTAGGCAGGAATAGAAGATGATGGAATGAGAGAAAGGAATGTTAATGATAACGTTGAGGGAGGAGTGTGTGCTGACTTCAGTTATATATGCGTTGCTCCCAAAGTTAGTGGTATATCGCTCGAAGAAATGAACACTTGAACCATGATCCACCTGATGTCTATGTATACTACGGACTGTAGTGTAATCATCCCAGAAATACGTACCATTACCGTAAAAAAACATGTGATTTTGTGGAAACGCCAGTAACGATGCATTAAGATAATTATAAATTCCATCCATGCATTATTATTATTATTATTATTATTATTATTATTATTATTATTATTATTATTATTATTATTATTATTATTATTATTATTATTATTATTATTATTATTATTATTATTGTTGTTGTTCAGTAGTTTTATT
>NC_068992.1:29412424-29413104 GCF_001194135.2 Octopus bimaculoides | reverse complement strand
TATATATATATATATATATATATACATATATATATATATATACATATATACATACATATATGTACATACTTACATATGCATGTATGGGTACAGGACGTCATAAAACGTAAACAACATGAAATACGAAGTATTGAATGTGGAATACGATCTTCTTTGCGAACAACGAAAGAAACAAATGGAAAACTAGACAAGTAACATAAAGAATGACCCTTCATCAGTTGTCAGCTATTTATCTATTCCACATTCCAAGCAATTACCACAAGATTGCTTTAGAGAAAGCAGTTGCTCCCGCAAAGCAATGTAAAATTTAGGATTTGCGGAAGGCCAAAGCTGGTAGCAAAAACAGGAATGTGAAAACAAACAGTAAGGGCTGTTAAGCCTTGCGGAAGCAATTGTTTTCTCGAAGACACATATTGTCGTAATTGCTCGGAATGTAGTATAGATAAACAGCCGACAGCTGATGAAAGGTCGTCATTATGTTACTTGTCTTCTTTTCCATTTGTTTCTTGCGTTGTTCGCAAAAAAGTTCGTATTCCATGTTTTCGTATTTCGTATTCATGTTGTTTTCATATACCTATGTATATATATATGTGTGTATATGTGTGAGTGTGTCTGTGAGTATGTATGTACATGTATGTATGTATATGTGCTTATATATTTTTATATATATATATATATAT
>NC_068992.1:29408703-29410231 GCF_001194135.2 Octopus bimaculoides | reverse complement strand
ATATATATATACATACATAAATACAAGTACATATGTATATGCATATATATCATATATCATATATAGATAGATAGACAGACAGATATGTATGTATATATGTATGTAAAAAATTTAGTTTGATGTCGGTAATAACCTTATTGCATGGCTTCCAATGACCTTCTCTAGGTATCGGCTAACAAAATGCTGTCATACAATAGGACTTCTATTACTAGACACACATATAGAAAACAGCAAACATCCTTAGAGTATATATGAACAAATTTCAGTACGAGAAAATGGAGTGAAGAGGCTTTATTGGGAATCACTGCAGTATTAGTTAATTGCTGACTGTTACATAAATTATAAGCAACTTTGTATTTATATGATTCAATAATAGATGTATGCATGTGCTTCCGCAGGTGACCAGACTCACAGCAGTGCCTAGAGATTCATTGAAAGTAATATGCATGTGTCTTTGTGGCAAGAATTGATTAGTAGTTCTTATCTTAATACAACGTACATAACATGAAAATTTGCATTCAATGGAATGGATAGAGTACAATCTTGTTGATTCTTATCTTAACGGAACAGTAAACTATACACATATGTATGTATATATATATATTTATGTGTGTTGTATATGTATACATATATATATATTCTTTTACTCTTTTACTTGTTTCAGTCATTTGACTGCGGCCATGTTGGAGCACCGACTTTAGTCGAGCAAATCGACCCCAGGACTTATTCTTTGGAAGCCTAGTACTTATTCTATCGGTCTCTTTTGCCGAACTGCTAAGTTACTGGGACATAAACACACCACCATCGGTTGTCAAGCGATGTTGGGGGGACAAACAGACACACAAACATACACATACACATATATATATATACATATATACGACAGGCTTCTTTCAGTTTCCGTCTACCAAATCCACTCGTTTAGTATTTTTGCTATATTTTCGTTATCCTAGTACTTTTATGAAAAGTAACAATAAATATATACAATTAGGTGAACTGAGGTAGAATTAAAAGGAATAAAATCAATATTTTGAATTACTCAAGGGATTCAAAATCATACCGATTTTATCAATTACTGTTCACTGGTTTTGAATGTGCACAGATTACCAAACGGTGTGGGGTCTACTATTCCCTGATTAAAAAGATTATATGCAAGGGAGGTAAGTAGTTCTGGGGGTGGTGCAATTAGGGTAGATGTAACGCTGTAATATGAATGGTGTATGGAATATATGGGAATTGGTGGTATTAATGGTAAGGTTAGTAGTGTTCTGTATTATATTATGTGTTTATTTTGAGTTGTGGATGATATTTATTGATGAAAGTTACTTCTTTACTCATTCTTTGCTGAACTGAGGTGTTCTGTGAACATTGATATAAAGGGAAAATTTGAAAGTTAGGATTAAGGTTCCTATTTATACCTAAATACATGTACATGCACGCACATATGTCTATAGGTATATATATATATATATATACATATATATATATAAATGGAGAGAGAGAGAGAGAAAGAAAGAAAGAAAGAAAG
>NC_068992.1:29407840-29408499 GCF_001194135.2 Octopus bimaculoides | reverse complement strand
TATATATATATATATATATATATAAGAGTGTCTGTGTGATAGTGTGTGTGCATGCATTTATGTATGTGTTCGGTCGTTGATATATACATATATATATATAAATGGAGAGAGAGAGAGAGAAAGAAAGAAAGAAAGAAAGAAAGAAAGAAAGAAAGAAAGTAAGAACGGAGAAAGAAAGAAATAGAGAACGAATGAAAGAAACACATAACGCGAAAGAAAAAGAGCAACTGTTAAAATGTACCACTGCGAGATAAATACGCAAATTTATAAAATTTTATGAAACTACATATGCGCAGGTGTGTTCATTGTATCATAAATGTAATACGTATATTTATTTGTATATATTACATATATATTCCTCTTAGCATTGGCACGTAATGAAATATTAGATATTAAGATTTGCTAATGCAGTATTCAATGCAATAAAGTTTCACTTTTCATGAGGAATGAGAGGTGTCAAATGCTACAGGCAAACGTTATGAATATAAACATACATAAACATATTTTATAGATAGATAGTTACAAAAATGTATATGTACAATTGTTTGTATCAGTACACACACGACACCTTCATTTATGTATATATATATATACACACACACACATATATATGTATATATGACCGCAGCCACTTGGCTGAAACACATAAATAAATAAAT
>NC_068992.1:29405052-29407555 GCF_001194135.2 Octopus bimaculoides | reverse complement strand
GATATATATATATGTATATATGGATTATTTGAAACTGTATGGCAAGGATGAGATACAAGCAAGTTCCTTAGTGAACACGGTCCATTGTTTTAGTACTGATATTAGAATGGAATTTTAACTCAAGAAGTGTGGAATAATTTTCCTAAACAGAGGCAAGGTACAATCCATAGCAGGGATAGAATTACAGAATAAAAACTTGATCAAACAAATCGAAACGGAAGGATACAAATACTTTGGTGTACTAGAGTTCACTGAGATAATAGAAAAGGAAATGAAAGAGCAATTGAAGGTGGGGTATTTCCGAGGACTGAGGTTGGTGTTGTGCTCAAATTTGACTGGATGGAATAAAATCCAAGCAGTTAATACGTGGGCGATAGCATCACTTCGGTATGGGGCGGGAATTATAAAATGGCAAAAGAGGGAAGTAAATAAAATTGATACCAAGACCAGAAAAACGTCCACAGTACACGGAGACTTCCACCGTCAGAGTGACACCGATAAGCTGTACTTGTCCAGAAGAAAGGGTGGAAGAGGTTTGATCAATCGCCAGGACTGTATTGAAGCAGAGGGAAACAGTTTACGGTGGTATATAAAAAATGCTGTGGGGCCACTGCTGAAACGCACGAAGAACGCCAGCGTAATCAAAACTGAAAATTGTGTGACTAAAGAAAAATCTTAACTAGAAATAAACAAAAAGAAAAAAAAAGAAAAAGCATGGAAAGAAGAAGAAAATGTACGGTCAGTTTACAAGAGATGTGAACGCCAAGACAGGTACAGAGGATTAATGGCTATGGATGAGGAGAAGTAATCTGAAGATAGAGGCAGAAACCATCACACATGCAGCGCAGGAATAAGCGTTAAGGACCAACTGTATGAAGTGCAGAATAGACAACACTGCCGATAACGACAAATGCAGCATGTGTGGCGAGAGGGGTGAAACGGTATGGCACATCGTTAGCGAATGCCCTAAATTGGCATAACGCGAATACAAAAGAATTCATGACAATGTGGCAAGAATGATGCATTGGGAGCTCTGTGGAAATCTTTTCATACTTTTCATTTCGCGCGTACGAATTGTTTTTTTTTTTTACGATGTTATCGAATACACAGTACTTTAGGGTCAGTTGGATAGCGATTGTGAGAAAAGCACCATCGTGGCGCAATTCACTCTGCAAGAAATTTTGGAACAACATGCTGTATTGCTTAGCATTCGTGCTAGAAGCTCCAATACGAACATTTCAGAGTGTTTGGGTGTAAATCTGAGAACATGTATTGAGAGTGATAAAAATCAAACAACCTGTCAACATCATGGTTTTTGGAGTGATCATTAGTGATGGCGACGTTATGCTTCCATTCATCTTCCCACACGACCTCAGACTCAACACGGAGGCCTACATCAAGTGCCTGGTGGAAGTAATGCTGCACAGGGTCAAGAGGTTTGCTGCTGGAAGACATTATGTCTGGCAACAGGACTCTGCACCATGCCACACAAGCAGACGCATGCATTTGATTATGTAACAGGACTATAACAGGTCTAACGCCAAATTTAATAAAATAACAGAAAGATTATCTCCTTAGAATATTCCCTTTGAGATATTTATAACATTAGAGACGATCAGTTCGCTCCCTATTCTAAATGTAAGGAATTTTGACCAGGCATTTGTAAGCATTTCAATGTTAGCTATGAAGGTAGCAGGCACTTTTAACAAATGTAGGCACTTCGGCTACAATGAGTAGGGATTAGTATCAAATCACTTCCTATAATCAAGCCACTTTGTTGCCGGGCTCCTAGTGTGTTTCGTCACTTAAGACTATAAAGCTTTTTTTTATCAAAAGTTGTCGGCACATCTTCACACTTTCTTCTTTCCACCAGCCTGCTCATCAGTCATTGTGTCATTGGACACATAATAACCCTGGAATAATTGGTTGAGTTATATCTGTACGTACGTATGTCTGTCTGTCTGTCTGTCTGTATGTATGTATGTATGTATGTACGTATGTATGTTTGTGTGTATTCAGGTGTATATGTATGTATGTACGTTTATATATATATGTGTGTGTCTGTGTGTGTATTAATGTTTGTTTATATGTTAAATTATATTTAAAGCAACTGATGATTAAACTGGGGTATTTCTCAATACATTTTAGTAGGGTACAAATTTAGTAATTTTTCAAGTAAATAATTGACACCGACTCCTATGTGTTTCAACATGCTTGTGTTTATCAGACTTATACACAACAAAATGTGAATCAGAAATTCTGTAATATATTTAGATATTAGAAACATTAGTTGTGATAATCAATTGTGTAAACATGTAAAAGCATTTCCATATTTTCGTTCTGCGAGAAAGAGAAATTGGTTTTTCCTGACACAGCGTTTCAACAATAAACTGCTGGCTCCACAGAAATGACATAGGCAAGTTCCTTCAATCTATTATGCGTGCGTATACACACACACACACACACACACACACACACACACACATATATATATATATATATA
>NC_068992.1:29401634-29405042 GCF_001194135.2 Octopus bimaculoides | reverse complement strand
CACACACACACACACACACATATATATATATATATATATATATATATATATGCATATAGATAGATACATACGTAAAACAGACAAACATACATACACACATACATACATATACACGCGCATACACACAGGCAAGCCCGCATATGTATCATATATATATATATATATATATATATATATGCGTGTGCGCGTGTGTGTGTGTGTGTGTGTGCGCGCGCGTGTGTGTGTGTGTGTGTATGTATGTGTGTGTAGGTTACGTCAGATGTGTTCGACCAGGATTTTCTTTAAACCAGAAGCAACGTACCAAAAATAGTAACCACAGTGAGCAAGAAGCCAAGCAGTTTCTCATAACAAGTGTTGTAAAGAATACATCCAGTGATATTCCAAATGAGAAGGTAGCGAAAAGTTCCTAACCTCACGAATGATGAGAATAAATATGATAATTTGATTTGATGAAGAAAATGATCACGGAAAGTACGATGAACTCCGGAAAGTGGCAGCGTCATGTGATGCATCAGCAGGTTGACTCTAGAAAAATATTTTCGTTACAACAATCAGAAGGCAGAGAATATGTGTGATGGTTGTTAAATTGATTTAAGCTGTACTTTATTTCGTTTCTATGTAAAAGAAAAAAAGTGGTTATTGATTTATAATTTCGTAATGGCACTTACACTTAAATGTTCATTGACGAATACTTTGCTTTGACTGTAATTTACTTCTGTGTCTAATTTAATATTTTTACAATATACTTAGCAAGTAACAATTATGTCTGTAGCACTTACTCCCTAATAATATATGCAATTTATTTTGTTAATAAATGTGTTCGAAATGACGACACATTTAATTGTTTAACACTGCTGATGAAAGTAAACATGTAATATAATTAGATGAATCTATTCACATCTTGCATGAAAATCTCTAATATATATACCATCTTCTTCCATATAAAATATAGGTTGGGATTTGTCGATGAAGGCTGAGTAAGTGCGAGTAAATACGCAGAATGTAAGACATATATATACGCACACGCATGTATGTGTGTGACAGAGAGAAAGAGAGAGAGAGAGAGAGAGAGAGAGAGAAAGAGAGAGAGAGAGAGAAAGAGAGAGAGAGAGAAAGAGAGAGAGAGAGAGAGAAAGAGAGAGAGAGAGAGAAATAAAGAAAGAGAGTGCATGTGTGTACACGGACAACACATACACATGGATAGACAGTCAATCAGACAGACAGACAGACATACAGACAGACATACAGACAGACAGACAGATAGATAGATAGATAGATAGACAGACAGACAGACAGACAGATAGATAGATAGATAGATAGATAGATAGATAGATAGATAGATAGATAGACAGACAGACAGACAGACAGTCAGAAATACAGGATGTCCCAAAATTAAGGAAACACAATTCTTACACTACCACATTTATTCGATATGACCATCTTTGTTTCGAATCACAACCTTAAACCTAGGTGCGAATACTTCACGCACTGCACACAACTGTTCTTGCGGAATTGAAGTCCATTCCTGACACAGTTTTGCCTTCAGAGCTTCGAGCAAAGCAAGAGAAGTGCTCGAGACCCTAGTCTTCAAAATGAATCAAGCACAAAAATCCAGCAGGCTGAGATCGTGGCTTCTTGAGGGCAATACATCATTGCCTATGAACAAGGGAATGTTTTATCTAAATCTAGTGTTGTGTCTGTTTGGAGCAGTGGAATGGTGTTGAGTCCTGTTGGAGGCGCCAAGGAGCGCCTTGAATGTGCTCATTCGCCCATGGAAGCAATTCAGCTTCCACAATGCCGTTAATGTTTCACTGGGTGTTAGTTTGAACACCTGAGAGAATAAAACCGAATGGAGACCTTTCAGTAGCAGTTACAGCGGCCCAAATCATAACTGACTGTGGATTTCGATATCGATTTCCGAATCTACCCTCGATGGGACTAGATACACGCCAAAGTCGGTCATTTTGCTGGTTTACTGTATGTTCGATGTTACATTTTTTTTCACCAATGAACAATCAGGTTGGGCTGTGTGCCTTGAGCCATCTGATGCAGGATAAGACGACTGCTCTCCAGTCTTATAGCTTTATAAACTTGTGTGAGCTCATGGCGACGGATCATCTTGTAAGGGTGGGTCTTGATATCTTCGTTCAGCACTCGATACATCGATGTTCGGTTTAGTTTTGCTGTGGCAGCAAGTTTTCTGACGAAACGACGGGGATTTTGCAGTATTTTTTCACTAGTACAATTGATACTCTGAGGGGTTTGCAGACTTCTTCTACAGTCACGTCTAGATCGATCAGCGGTGGAACCAGTCTCTTGAGATTTCTTGACAATTTTCCAGACTGTTGTTTGTTATTGCTGTATTAATTTCGCTTCCTTTTATTGAGGTTTATAATTGTATTTCGGTCTATAGCCATTATCTAATTTATAAATCTGAATTTATTTAGTCTGAAACAGGAAGGGTTGCACACTAAGCTTTTATAATGATCTATAATTTTCATATCTTTTCACATTTATTGATAATTTCGAAATTATTGCCTTACTTTCTGGACACTGAAAAAATGATGGCCAATATAAATCTTGGTTGGGTGCTTGGTTGGTTGATGCCTCTACTCTCGCTTTACATGGTACAGTCGTACATTAAGAAGAGGGAAGTTTTATAGAGAAATACAGATGAGTTTACATAGTAGGTTTGGGAGTATGCAATTTTGATTTTCCCGAAAGTACACACTCTGCACTGTATTTTTGCAGAGATAGGTTCTCTAAGGAGTCGATGGTAAATCTGTTGAGAAAAATTTAGAAAAATTATCTATGTTTACTGCATATATACAATTGCGAAATTAGCTTTATTTTCTTTTATTTTTAAAGCAACAGATATATTTATTTAAAAAATTATTAATATATATATGTGTGTGCTGTATCTTTTGATATTCTGTATGGGGAGAAAAGTATACTTTCAAAATTATCCGTCATGTGACGAATAACACTGGAACGTATATGAAATCATGTACATGAGTATATTTATGCAAATATATTTGTGTGAGTGTGTATATGTGTATGTGCCTGGCGAGAAAGAGACAAAGAGAAGGGGTGACGAAAGAGAGAAAAAGAGTTGTTCACTTTTCTACGATCAAATGCAGCAACTAGATCAAAAAAAAAAGGTCAATGTATTGATGTTTTGTGATCAAAGATATGCAAAAATGAGGGGTAAAAATAAGCATTTTGAACAACTATTTGTTACATAATTTTCACTCATACTTTGTTGTATTCATGTGCATATAAGTGTACTATACACACACTAACATACACAAAAAACACATATATACCTACATATACATATATATTGCATGTATGTATGACTATATAGTGTGTGTGTATGTATACACAGACACACACACACACATATAT
>NC_068992.1:29399055-29400977 GCF_001194135.2 Octopus bimaculoides | reverse complement strand
ACACACACACACACACACACACACACACACACACATACATATATATCTGTCCTTCTCCGATAATTTTATTCTTGGGAGGGTTGTGGAGGTTGATGCCTAAGGCACTGTCTCCATAAGGTACTGTCAGAAGCAAGCATCCTCAGATTTTCTGGATGGAGTCCCAAGCGTGAACAACTAAAACTTTGGGTATAATCCACCCATCACTTTCTCTGTCTGCTATTTGCTCTCCTGTAAGTTGGCACAGCCTGAATAAGTTGCCTTGAAATTCTTTCCTGCGAAGATATAATCACTTGTGTGTAGTACCGGCGCTGTGAGTTCTCAATGCAGAGAAGTAAGGGACCGCCCTAGAGTATTTCCATGTTTTCCTTAATACACACACTGTCCGTTTCCTCTCTCCAGATACCCTCCGGAGAAACACAATTTCGACGCCTTGTATGTATGTATGTATGTATGAATGTATGTATGTATGTATGAATGTATGTATGTATGTATGTGTGATTGTATGTATGTATGTATGTATGTATGTATCAAGATATAGGTTAATAACTATGATATATATGTCTGCATCAATATAACTATACACGTGTTTTTATTATATTTTTATATATGTGTATGTTTATATGGGTATACATATATATATATATAGAGAGAAAAATATAGACAAAGCATGGGAGAGAGATAGGAGAGACTGAGAGACAGAGAGAGAGGGAGAGAGGAAAGGTGAGATAGATATGTGCTTGAAGAAGTGTCATAAATTTCAAGATGAAAGAGGAACAATCAATATTTAAAAATAGAATTAAATGCAGGCAGCAAATTTGAAGTAAAGTCAGTGCCTCCACAGTGTTGTTGACATCGGGTCGAGATATGCCTGACCAATTGAAATCCATCGACAGCATTGATTTCATCCAATTCCACATAGTAATTATATACATACCAACACACAAAATGCGCGCGCGCGCGGAATGAAGTGTTCCTGGCTTTTGATGAAAGAAAATACAGTTTATTATGACATTATTTAACATATTTCCCTCTCAAGTTCACACATTTATTGCAGTGGTCCTTCAGTTTTTCTAAAACTTGTAAACGAACTCGGAAAGTTAGCTTTCGCAGATTCGAAACAATTGGTCACTCTATGACCGGATTTTAACTTCTTGTTTTAATACTTGTTGCTCTGTTTTTTAGAGTGTGTTTCTTTTTCTGATGTACGTTACATTGATAATATATATATATAAGATTCTTTTACAAGAAAAGCCTTGACAGTGACTACGAAGTTTCGGCCTTCTTAGTCTTCGTCGGACTGTCTATCTATCTATCTATCTATCTATCTATCTATCTATCTATCTATCTACGGGAACTGAAAGGTCTTTCTTTTTTTAAGCATGAAAACAAGCAAGAATATCATTAACATCAGGTTTTTGATGCATCTGACAGATAATTTTAATAATTCTATTTTAGCGATAATATGCAGTCAAAACTTCGAAATTCACGCTTAAAAGATTTCCTTAAAGACATATGTATAAACATACATACATACATACATACATACATACATACATACATATATGCATGCACGGATATATATATATATATATATACATACATACACACATACATACATGCATACCCATACATAAGAGGAAGAATTCAAATAATTATATATATATATATATGAATATACATATGCACATATATATAAATATAGACACACATATACATGTATATGTATGTGTGTGTGTGCGCGCGAGTGTGTGTATATCCGAGTTTTCTTTCGTTCGCTCTCCATTTTCTTCCTCTCAATCCTTTCTATGAAAGACTTTTCCATTCTTCCTCACTGTCAATCTAATAAACCTCCTTGTGTTTTCCTCACCTGTTTTCGTCTTTTGTTTTCTATAAATTTCGACTATATATATATATATATATAT
>NC_068992.1:29397267-29398954 GCF_001194135.2 Octopus bimaculoides | reverse complement strand
ATATATACGTGCTCACGTGTGTGTATGTATGTATGCGTGCATGCATATATTAAATACGTGCATAAAAATGTTCTTATGTATATGTACATATATATGTGCTTGTGAATTTGAGAGGTTGTGTATTTATACACACCAATATACAACCGTATAGATAAACACATAGGCAAGGGGACTTTTGACATTGCGATGGATTCAAAAGAAACTGATTCTGAGTAGCTCCTGCAGTTTCTACATAAGGCCAAGCATCTCTGATATTTATTTCACCGATGTGTTCGAGTTTGATTTTACTTTTAATTTATAAAATAATAATTTGTCCTGGAACCGTATTAGTCTTTTATATTCAAACTTCATATTTTGTATTCGGTTTTGGAATATTCACTTCCATAAATCTATTAATTTCGAAAATCTCTGAGCACCATCCTCAGAATGAAATTATTTTCCTTTTGGGCATATAGCGTATCAGAGCAAAATATGATAGGGTGCTTCTGAAGTTTCTCTTTTCCGACGCTGGGTTTAATAATTATTCGACGATTAAATCTGAAACTTTCCATAGTGCCTGAGTGATGTGTCTCTGTTGATTCTTTCTCTAATATTTTCTCTTAACTAAAATGGGCAGATAATGTTCACATTGTTTTGTATAGCATTCTGTATAGCATTATAGTTTTGTCAACTATTGATACCAAAACAGTAATAGGACAAAGCGAGGGTAACATCAATGATACAGAGAAATTCCTTTAAAAAATAGAAAAAGAAAGCAGAAAATGAAGACTAGTAGCAATTAGGACGGCTTCTAACTCCAAAATAGCTTTTTAAGTTGTTAACGATTTTTAATACCCAATGAGTAGATCGCAGATGCCCCGATCGTTGTTTTCCGTTCAATCGCCACCACTTGTGTATTCGTTTATGGTCACGTGGATGGCGAAGTAAGAGCAGTAAACTGACATTCCAGTGAGATTTATCTGTTATTTCTAGTCGGTCAATTACTGCATAGAGATTTTCTAATCAATTGGTCTAGATAAAATATGGTCATGTGTGTGTTGATCCTGAACATCTGACGTTGTATTATGTTTAACCAATGAAAATCTCATACATTGAGAAATTATGTATACTATGTAAACTATACATGTCAGTTCATGTTCTTTCCAAGGCGAGAATCTTCCTGTGTAAATATTCCTATGTTTACGAAACTTAAACAAAACAAAACCGAATTGAATAGACCAGTCATTCCAACATTAACAACAACTAATGAGGGTGTAGGATATGCATGTGCGTGTGTGCGCTCTTACATTCAAAGAATTCAATACATAGAAGATAATTTATTCATTTATTCTTGGCTAATTATTCACTCCATCTTTTTCAAACAAGTAAACGAATTTTGTTTCCTGAAAGAACCCATTGATCCAAGGAATCTGAAGGAATCATTCGCAAAGACTGAATAAGTGTGTATGCATCCGTGCACGCGTGCGCGTGTGTATTTCTAGGCTGGGGTATTTTGTGTGTATATGTTTCTAATGTGTACATACATACATATATATATATATACATATATATATATATGTATATATATATATATATATGTGTGTGTGTGTGTATGTGTGTGTGGGGGGGGTGTTCTTTTATTCATTTAATTTACATGTTTCAGTCATTTGACTGCGGCCAAGCTGGAGCACCGCCTTTAGTCGAGCAT
>NC_068992.1:29395446-29397102 GCF_001194135.2 Octopus bimaculoides | reverse complement strand
ATTTATTCTTGGCTAATTATTCACTCCATCTTTTTCAAACAAGTAAACGAATTTTGTTTCCTGAAAGAACCCATTGATCCAAGGAATCTGAAGGAATCATTCGCAAAGACTGAATAAGTGTGTATGCATCCGTGCACGCGTGCGCGTGTGTATTTCTAGGCTGGGGTATTTTGTGTGTATATGTTTCTAATGTGTACATACATACATATATATATATATACATATATATACGACGCGCTTCTTTCAGTTTCCGTCTACCAAATCCACTCACAAGGCTTTGGTCGGCCCGAGGCTATAGTAGAAGACACTTGCCCAAGATGCCACGCAGTGGGACTGAACCCGGAACGATGTGGTTGGGAAGCAAGCTACTTACCACACAGCCACTTTCCGTCTACCAAATCTACTCACAAGTTTTTGGTTGGCCCAAGGCTATACTAGAAGACACTTGCCGAAGGCGCAATGCAGTAGGACTGAAACCGGCACCATGTGATTGGGAAGCAAGCTTCGAAACACACGGCCACGCCTAAGTGTGTATATGAGTTTGTGTGTACGTGTGCGAGTGTATGTATGTGTATGTGTGTGTGCGTATGCATGCATGTACATTGATAGAGTTGTTAGAGCGTCGGATAGCGTGAATAACTTATGCTATTCTTTCCGCATTCTGTGCTCATTTCAAATTGCACCGAGGTTCACATTGTTATTCATCCTTTTGGGATCAACAAACTACTGGCCCAATGCGGGTGCAGCCCTATCCTCCTATGCCTGTCTCATCAATTATCTGCTGTGTCAAAATTGGTGTGCTGAGAATTTGATGTCTACATCCGATCGCGACTACACATGCACCAATTATCATTTCACGAACATATTTTTACATTCCACTGAGTGATATATTAATGAATGAGATTTGATAGATGGAAAGTGATGGAGGTTACCATTGTATCTGTGTCGTGGGTTGCTGTGCAAGAGAGTGTATGTTTTCATTTGTTTATGACCTGTGACTTACTTGGTCAACAAACAGATAATGATAAGTGGGAGACTTAAAGTTAAATACTGAGGTCGATATGATTTAATGAACATTTCAAGTAGGTGCCCCATCAGTGTTGCAGTCAAGAGATTGAAACAAATGAGAGAATAGTATCCGAAATAATTCATGAATATTGCATTGCATGAAATGCTTCTAGAGTAAGATGAAACAAGGGACTTAAAAAAAGGAGAACATAAATGATCGGGTTTTAACGATCCCCGACGATGAAGTCTCAAAAATCTACAGATTACATGAATCTCTCTAAACAAAGAAATCAATTAGATATATGAGAATGAAAAATTATTCAGAAATATATGCCTACACAAGTGTGTGTGTGTGTGTTTGTGTGTATATATATATATATATATATATATATATATATGGGAGAATATACAAATAATAACAACAGACGAGGACAGGTGGTGTAAATAACAAAAGTATATATTAGTATGACGCTCGGGAATACGGAAAGTCTTTGACGTTTCGAGCTACGCTCTTCAACAGAAAGAATACGGAGACAAGGAGAAAAACACGGAGAAAAAAAAAATTGAATAGTGTTCAGTCAACGGTCAATCATAATAATATATATATATATATATATATATACCGGAGTAAGCACATAAATGTGCAAC
>NC_068992.1:29390391-29395212 GCF_001194135.2 Octopus bimaculoides | reverse complement strand
ATATATACATATATATATACAGGAGATGAGTTATAAAATGGTTATTACATATTTTTCTTTAGCCCTTTAACATTCAGATTATTCTATCAAATGTAATGCCTATTTTGTCTCATTATTTTGAATTAATCATGCATTATCTTATAGCTTTGAAATTTTAAAGATGTGATTGTCTATTTTTCAAAATGACATTGTAGCATAGTTGTGAGAGGCAAGATCTGACTGGTTTTATCATAAAAAAAGAAAGAATATTTGGATCTGATATGGCCAGTTTAAACGCTAATGGGATAATGTAGTAAATAATTCGACTTATACTTGTTTCCAGTTGTCACTATAGATTCATTATTAACAGGTTTGAGAAAAATTGAGCGACCTAGAAAATTAATACTACATATGTCAGAATCATTTCTGTTTGTGTGCATATATATATATATATATATATATATATATACAGACACACACACACACACACACACTGTACAATGAATAAATTGTCGTCTAAATTACGCAAAAGTGGAGATAACACAGGTATATTTAGCAAAATTACATATAAAAGAGTAAATCTGTTCAATAAAATCGCCATTAGCCTCAACCACAGCTTCTAGACGACTTCGAAATCTCACGAAAATCTCCGTAATATTTATTTAATAGAATCTCTGTAACATTAATTTAATAAAATCTCAATTGGCTTCAACTATGGCCTCCAGACCACTTCGGAATCTCCTGCAACCCTTCTGGATGGTCTCATTGTTTAAGTTGTTGAATGCTGTCAGAATCCTTGCCTTCAGTTCATCTTTGGTGTTACAAGGAGTTTTGTTGGTCTCTCGCTCAACCGCGCCCCACACATAATATTGCAGTCTGAGAAGTTAGGTGGCCAGGTTTTAGGGGTGATATGGTCGAAGAAAATGTCTGACAGCCATGACTTGGTTTTCCTGCTTGTATGGCATGGTGCAGCGTCCTGTTGCAAGACATAGGTTCTTCCAGCATCCACCCTCTTGACCCAAGGCAGCACCATCTCTTCCAGGCACCTGATGTAGGCCTCCGTGTTGAGTCTGAGGCCGTGTGGAAAGATGAATGGAGGCATAATGTCACCGTCATTAATGATCACTCCAAACACCATGATGCATAGTGGAGATTTGAGTTTTATCATTCTGTATATATTTACATATATAAAAGCACAAATATAATATACCTTTGCATATACATATGCATTGGTGATGTGTACATGTAAGTATATATATATATATATATATATATATATACATACAAACAATATATATATGGACAACATATGTATATGTATATATAGATATATGTATATATATGTATATATAAATGTATGTGTAATTTTTCAATGTTTACAAATAACACGGAAAAAAAATAAATAAATAGTTACCAGAGTAGCAAAAATTCACATAAGTACGAGGGATGTAACAGCCTACATATAAAGGGAGAAACACCAGGTTTTGGTGAACTGTTTTTGTATTACATATATAAATAAATGAACGGAGTTCAACGCAGGTGTTATTCAAATCTTTATACTTACGATATATGTTTCGAAGAAAACATTGATATTATTACAGAAGGAATGAAATGATGTAATACAATGAAATCTCATCAGGGAAAAAAAAACAGAAACAAAACACATCAATAATACATTTTAACCATAATTGATTACTGCATGAAGGCAACGATAGTAAGTTATTATTTTTTTTTAACCGTTAAGAGATATAACGTCAAATGCAATTTATAGAAAGACAAGCAGGAAGAAGAAAGAAATTAGCAGAAATTAGTGCGATAGGTGAATAGGAATAAAGATTAAAGGCGTGGAAATAGATATATTTAGTGGAAGTGAAATGTAAGAAGACATTTAAAGGTCGAATTTTGTAGACTGGTAGAAATCCCTTATAGGAATTAAAGGTATGTTTTTGCCAATGTTTGCAACGATAAACGTGTTCTTTAAATGCATTTACAAGAGGATTCTCTGAGAACAGGATGAAATGCAATTCATCATTACAGAGCGAACAAAAAGATTTACCTTTATCATAAGGAAAGGATCTAGATAGAATATTCCATTCCAAATCAAATTGTTTATTATGTTCCTTTAGAAACCAAATTAATTTACTATCCCCAGTATTGCTACGTTTATTCACATGTTTAAATGTAGAGTAAATGTTAGATATTCTTTTGGATGAGTGAAATGTAGAAATACCTATGTAAAAAAGACGTCAGAACTGGAATAAATCTTACATTGACAAATAGAGTTTCTAGTCTTAGGAATACTGCTAAGGAAACGAATACGATTGGAATTTATACCAGAAATACTAATGTTGTTGCTATTATTATTCAAGGAATGGTTGGTGTTAATAATAACAATGTTATTATTTTCATTAAGTGGCTTTGTATTTAACAACTTATTGTTATTCGAAGAGTTGATATGTGAAAGGTTTTTGGTGTTTGTAAACCATATTCTGACTCGGTGTGAATAGATAATGGAATACTATCTTGGATTTGGAGGGGGGGATTCTTATCTATAGCTTCACGAAACCGGTAAGGGAGGTTGGATTTGATCTGCTTGCCATATGGAATTATGAACCAAACAGTTTTGCTAGGACATACCTTGTTATAAGGGTAATTATTTTTAAACGTCCTAGATGTATTTTATAACGAAAAAAGGGTCTTAAAGAATAGTTATCTCCCATAAGCTGCAGAATTAAATTTCTCGATTTAGTGTCGTTATTCGAACTAAAATTTATATTGGTATTAACGTTATGACTTGATTTTATGTCCAGATTAATAGAGGTAGAATTAATGTCAGTAAGGTTAATATAGATAAGTTCTTCTTTATAGTCTGCTTTAAGTAAGGCAGAGTCATAAAATTCGGCTTTATCGCTGAAGATATCAACATTGGCAGATAATCTAGAAAGTTTAAGTGAAATATTCCTAACTAAATTCCTTGTAATATTCTCAAAATGATTATTGAAAGAGCTAATATATTTTAAATTAGTTGAGGGTTTATGGTATGGGAAATAGGAATAGGAATGAAAGTTAAGGATAATATCCAAAAAGATGGTTTAGTTATGTCATCGTCGAAAACAATGCTTAGGCCCATGTTTCGGAAAAATTTAACCAACAACCCATTGTATTTTTTGGTTAGAGGCATTTTGTAGGTAGAATAGACAATCATTACGATATAGACCTCCGTTGATGGTTGAGAATTGGTCAGCCATTTCATAAAGGATATATAAAGGATTTATGCTGAATCAGAACTTCCCATCGTGACATCAAAACCGTCGGGTGTATCTTTACAGACCCACAGCTTGTTATCAAATTTAATAATAGATTTTCTAGCAGCTAACACGACATTAATTTCATCTCTAGTGGGACTTGTTTTGTTGCGTGCGGGCTAGAGTGCCTTGTTGAGTAAAATAGTAACTAGAAATGTCAAACTGGATAAACTTAATGCACTTCTTCTTATTAATAGAAGTAAGACTGTCGACCACTTGGAACGAATTAGACTTTGAATTAAGCTTTAATTTTTTAAACTAAGGTAGGAATATATTTATCTAGAATATTTTTGCTGATTACACCGATATCAGAGTTAGAAGGACAAATAAGTCGTAAGATTAAGTTATTAAAGAAAATCTTTGTTTGTGATCAATAAACGTAACAATACTGGGCTTAGTAAATTAATTTCATTTCTAAAGAAACATAATAAACAATTTGATTTGGATTGGAATATTCTATCAAGTTCCTTTTCTTATGATAAAGTTAAATCATTTTGTTTGCTTTGTAACGATGAACTAGATCTCATCCTGTTCTCAGAAACATCTTGTAAACATATTTAAAGAACGCATTTATCTTTGCAAACATTGGCAAAAACATACTCTCTTTTACTTGTTTCAATCATTTGACTGCGGCCGTGCTAGAGCACCGCCTTTAGTTGACCAAATCGACCCCAGGACTTATTCTTTGTAAGCCTAGTACTTATTCTATCGTTTTGTCTTGCTGAACCGCTAAGTTACGGGTATGTAAACACACCAGCATCGGTTGTCAAGCGATATTGGGGGGGGGGGGGGAACATAGACTCCCAAACACGTACACACATATATATACATATATACGACGGGCTTCTTTCAGTTTCCGTCTACCAAATCCACTCACAAGGCTTTGGTAGGCCCGGAGCTATAGTAGAAGACACTTGCCCTAGGTGCCCCGCAGTGGTACTGAACCCGAAACCATGTGGTTGGTAAGCAAGCTACTTACCACACAGCCACTCCTGCGCCTCTACCTTTAGTTCCTATAAGTGATTTCTACCAGTCTAATTCGACCTTTAAATGTCTTCTTACATTTCAGTTCCACTAATTATATCTGTTTCCACGCCTTTAATCTTTATTCTTATTCACCTATCGCAATATATTTTTCCACTTTTAGTTTTCTGCTAATTTCTTTTTTCCTCATCCTTCTATAAATTGCATTTGACGTCATATCTATTAACGGTTTTTATTAAAAATAACTTACCAACATTCCTTCATTATACATGCAGTAATCACATTTGGCTAAAAAGTCTTATTCCTGCGTTTTGTTTCTCTTTCTTTTTCCCTGATGAGAAAATTTCATTGTTTTACATCATTCTATTCATTCTGTAATAATATCATTGTCTTCTTCGAAACATGTGTCGCAAGTTTAAAGATTTGAATAACACCTGCGTTTAACTCCATTTATTTATATATGTATATGTTTATATGTTTATATGTATATACTTACATATACATACACACACACACACACACACACACACACACATATATATATATATATATA
>NC_068992.1:29386500-29390161 GCF_001194135.2 Octopus bimaculoides | reverse complement strand
TATATATATATATATATATATATATATATGCATAATGTTCTTTTATTCTTTTACTTGTTTTAGTCCTTTAACTGCGGCTATGCTGGGCATCGCCTTTAGACGAGCAGATGATCGACCCTAGGACTTATATTTTGTAAGCCTAGTACTTATTCTATCGGGCTCTTTTGCCGAACTGCTAAGTTACGGGAACGTAAACACACCATCAAGCGACGTTGGGGGGACAAAGACAGACACACATATACACACACATACGTACACATATATATACACATATGCGACGTGCTTCTTTCAGTTTCCGTCTACCAAATGCACTCACAAGGCTTTGATCGGCCCGACGCTATAGAAAACACTCGCCCAAGTTGGCATGCAGCGATACTGAACCCTGAAACATGTGGTTGGTAAGCCAGCTACTTGCCAGACAGCCACTGCTGCGCCTATGTATGTATGTATGTAAAGATATATATATGTGTGTGTGTGTGTGTGTGTGTGTGTGTGTGTGTGTGTGTGTGTGTGTGTATGTATGTATGTATGTATGTATGTATGTATCAGAAATGTAGTTGAGCATGTGAGCATGGACAGAGTTTATAATAGAATTTATTAATATTTAATTAGATCTTAGATTATAGAAATACACTTTACTGGCTTCACATTAGATTTTCAAAATTTCATAGTACATGGAGCTGTGTTATTTTTATCCTGGCCGTTATCATAAAAGTTGTTTTAATGAAAGAATGTGACACAATGTTATTCGTCAACATACACACTGGTTGTTCGACTTCATGTGTTATTCTCATGTTACAGTCACGTGAGAAGATCATGTAAAAGCTTTTCTCTGTTGAACATAACATAGAGTTAGAAAAGAGAGATATAAATAAGTGATATTTTTCTGTATTTTCTTCCTTGTTTATATCAAGGGTAATAAAGACTGAAACTTCAATAAAATATATACAATAATTGTTTACATAAAATTGTTGTAGATAATTATTGGTTAATATTATGTCGAAAAATAATGTTAACAATTAGTGTTAGGTCACAACTACTGGACATTTAAAAAACATATTCCTTCTTCCTTAACAGATTCTGATGTAATTAAGATAAAGAGGTGTGGATTCATTCAATAGGATAGACTATCACTCCTACTGAATTTTGGCTTTCTTAAGAACGAGTACAAGTAGATATATAAGATATATTTTTACAATCATTAATTCATAGGAAAAGGCGCATCGTTTCAGCATTACTGTCTTAATGGCCTGTTCAGGTGTAACTTGTATTTTATAATTAACGAAATTTCTTTATGTTTGCATATGTGTACATATACATGTATACTTACACATACTTCAATTATTCAATAATTTCCAAGATTCCTGATGTGAAATCTTGCGTTAAAATAGATGTCCTATTTTGCAAGGGTATATTTCGTGATAACACGCACTGACTCTAGTTTGCTTGTTTATATTATTATCATGCCCTTTGCTAATTAATTAACTAATCGATTATTTCATTAATCGTTCAATCAACCACTTAATTAGTAGCTATTCTCAGCTTTATTGATGTGTTCTCATTAAATCATAGCTGTACCAATGTCTCTAAACTTGGTCTCTTGACTTTTGCCTGTATTTGTAGATTTTGGGATGTGGGAATTTCTGTGTCTCCGCACTATGTTGTGAGAGTGTGTAGGGGACATATGTGGCTCTTTGTAATTTGATTTTCTCATTTTTATGGTTAGTGTCTATGTGAGCATGTTGCGTGTGTGTCTGTGTGCGCGCGTCCATATGCAAACTCACTTGTCGCTTGCCTTTTGGCAGGACATGATTTACAGTTGTGATTTACTCCTGTTTGTTCAAGCGAATAGTGAATTTATCCGCTAAAATATCTTAAACATACACGCAAAAATTCACGCTTACATTACGTCCATATTCACACACACACACACACACACACACACACACACACACACACAAATATCGCCTAAATTCGCTCTTAAAAATACTTCCTTAAATTTAATTCTATGCAATAACAATATATTTTCAAATATGTAATTATATTAATTGTCTGATATAACTAATGTTTATGCTTCAATAACCTTTGCAAACAGAAATACTTAAATGCTCCTCTCTTAATTTTTCCATTATATCTTACTTTCCCTTACTTTCTTTCCAGTGTAATATTGCGAAGGAACTCAGTGTACATAATCTGTCTCTCAACGTTATAGCTTACATTCAAATTCAATCTAACAACTGATTTTTAAATCATCAAGATATTACAAATATATTTTGTGAAATATGACAGGCCAAACAATACAGCGTCCTCATCTTCATTGTTTAAGTTTTTTTTTTATTATACACTCACCACTCCAACTCTTTAACGACTAATTGCAAAAATTCCAAAGAGTAAAACAAGCCATAAGTTTGTCATGTGTATGTGTGTGTGTGTGTGTGTGCGATTGTGTATGTGTGTGTGTATTTTTCCTCCTGTGTGCATATATGCTTGAAACTGTTATGTGTATATATGTGTAAATGTATGTCTACGTATATGTTCGAGGATGAAATATTAAACAACTGCGCATTCATAATAATAAACCTTAAAGCAATAAATAACAGAACTTCATTTGTTATGTCTGCTGACATTTCCGAAATAGTTCAGAATGCGGATAGTTCTTTCCATCTTTGACATTTATAAATAAATAAATGTTTGCGCGCGTATTTATGTATATTTATATTTATACATACACACATATATATATATATATATATATATATATATATATAATTTTGGATTTTGTCCCTAATATTATTATAATTATTATATATATAGATATTTATATATCCACACATAAACATAAATATATATATATATATATATATATATGTATTTGTTTTTTTTTTGTGGGGGGGTATATTTAGTTATAATAAAAATAATTTTACATTACGCTGAACAACTACAAAATAAAGTTTGTAGAGTACAAGTTTATTATTCGTTTAACAAGAATACGATTGAGTGTGACTTAGAAGTTTTAGCCAGCTAAGCCATCATCAGGTCATACACAAACACACACATACTCACAGACATCTTAAAATATATGACAATGTGGAGCATGAGCTTAAATTTATACCATCAGCCAAAAGCTCAGTGTCTATATAGTGAGTGCATGTGCGTGTCTGTGTGTCTGTTTGGGTGTCTTTTCATGAACCATTGTCTCATATACAAAAATGTTTCAAACAATTTTAAAACCCAGTGCAATGCAACATAAACTATTTTAAATATAGGTCGATCTTTGGTGACATTATCTGGTGTTGCAATATTTCAGTGTCTGGACACTTTCTTCTGGATATCTAAGGAGAAAAAGTGTTGGTAGGTGTCAGCAAATAACATCTCCCCGTAGATTTCATGAACAAGGTAACTGAATGTATTTTTAATTTATTTAGCGTACGTTGCTTTGATAACAATTAACTCCAACAAAATAAATTAGTTAATAGATACCAAGGTAGCAAAGATCACAAAATTACTGTGGTGTAATTCCTGTTTATGAGGTAGAAAGTCCCTGTTATTTGGGGTATCTGAGTGAATATAAAATTTAATAAATGAAGTAATACGAATATGTTAAAAAGAATTCATTTAACATATGCGTATTACTCCATTTATTAAATTTTATATATATACA